>NC_069502.1:934966625-935056625 GCF_027579735.1 Bombina bombina | reverse complement strand
ATAAGAAGCTGTGCAAAAGATATAATTCCTTTCCTGCGCCATTCTCTGAAAACTACATTATATTGCCCCGGGGAAAAGGCAGGGGTTCCCATGATCGGAAGGTATTGAGATTTTCTATAATCCACTCCCATTGTCTTACAATATTTTTGCCAGTCCAGGATTATGTTTGAAATTGTTTATCTGTTTAATATTCTCTGGTAACTTGGCGTAGGTATGATGTAGGGCAGATTTTAAACTAAAAGGTGTTATTAACTCTGTCTCTATGTCGTAGTAGGTAATGTAATGTGCCTCCAGTAATCAGTCTATCCCATATTTCTACATCGTTATCCAATTATAATAACGTAGATTTGGCAAAGCCATACCGCCATATTTTTTAAGTATAGTTAATCTATCTATGGATACCCGAGGTCTCATCTTACCCCAAATAAACCTGGTACATGCCTTATTATATTTGATAATATCGTGCCGCGTGATAAACAGTGGCAAATTTTGCAACAAAAACAACAGACGCGGGAAGACAATTGTCTTAATAAGCATGATTTTAGCAGAGAGGGAAAGAAAATACATATTCCATCTTTGTAGCTCAGTATGGAATTTAGAAAAATACTCAGCATAATTAAGATTATACCATCCATGTGGGTCATTACCCAATATGATTCCCAAATAACTAATATTCACCACTTCCCTAAACGGATGTTCAGTATAGCTATTTTTATTTTTATTAATCCATAAGATTTCCGACTTCTGGTTATTGACCTTATACCCCGTAAATTTGCTGAACTGATTAATGATCTCCAAGCACTGTGGGATACTTATTTTGGAGTTACTAAGAAACAGAATAATGTTGTCAGCATATAATGAGATGACCACCTTATGCCCTCCTAGTATGATACCAGATAATTTCTCTCTAAGATATGTTGCAAGTGGCTCTATTGCGATATTAAAAAGAAGTGGGGATAATGGGCATCCCTGCCTGGTCCCTTTTTGTAGAAATATATAGGGTGTGAGCCCCCCGTTTACTAATAATTGTGACCTGGGTGTTTTATATATCAATTTGATTAAGTTTACCAGGTTACCAGAGAATCCAAACTGTATTAGGGTGGTAATAATATGATACCAAATTATGGAATCAAACGCCTTTTCCACGTCTATTGTAATTAAAGCAAGATCTGTTTTATGATATACTCCTGTTTTATATAGTTTATTGTGGTAGTGCTTAATAGTTCATAGCACCCTGCGTATGTTCCTGGCTACATTCCGCCCCGGCATAAATCCAGTCTGATCTGGGTGTATTATATCACCTACGACCTTCTTGAGCCTATCTGCAATAATAGCCATTAAGAGCTTATAATCGTTGTTAAGTAGCGATATGGGTCTGTACGAACCCATATCTTCTACTTGTTTCCCTTTTTTATATATCAATGTAATTACTGACTCAGAAAAATATAATGATTGCATTCTGTTTTGTATATAGTATAAATTAAATATCTCACACAAAATATCCACAATTTCTACTTTCATTATCTTCTACCATTCTGCTGAAATCCCGTCTGGGCCTGGGACTTTTTTCCTGGTCTTCATTCTTTCTATGGCAACCTTGACTTCATCTATAGTAATTGCTACATTCAATTGAGCCATTTTCTCTCTATCGATTTTTGGTAAATTAATTTCTTTCCAGAAACTTTTTTTTGCATTTATATCTACTTTTTCCTGCGCGTGAATACTCTGATAATATTTAAAGAAAGCTTCCCGGATTTCCGTAGTTTTGGTATATGTCTTATAATTATGCCTTATTGCCGTAATCATATTTTTATTCTTCCTGAAATTTCTAATTTTAGACAGATGTTTAGCTGATATACCTTGTGGTCCATGCCAATGATGCCTATTCTTAATATCTTCCAATGTCCACTTTTTGTTAAAAAAAAAAAATCTCGTTCTGCTCTTGCCTTCATATATTTATCCCAAGACATCCTGTCTGGCCTTATAATATATTTTCTATATGCGTTCTTCAACTGGTTTGCGAGTTGTATATCCCTGTTAATCAGTTTTCTTTTCATTCTTACCATATATTGTTTAATTTCCCCTCTCATGACTGCTTTACCAGCTTCCCAAAAGGTTTCTGTTTTATTTCTATAAGTATTATTCAAATTACAATATTCCCGCCATCTCTGTACTAGCCAGTTACAAAAGCCTATATTGTTAGCCATATATCCTGGAAATCTGAATGTATTTATATTTGCTCCATCCTGGCTATTGAAATTTAATTTTAAGGTTATAATTGCGTGGTCTGATAGAACAAAATCTAAAATTTCAGAGTCTATATCTAGTTTTATTACATTTTCGTCTACTAAAAACAGGTCAATCCTGGAAAAATTCCTATATGTTTTTGATTCGCAAGAGAATTCTCTCGCGTCAGGATGTTGGACTCTCCAGATATCTTTCAATTTTAACGTTTTACAAAACTCTCTAAAAAACTCGCCTCTCTTTTGTATTTTCCCCCACTTTTTTTTTGCAGAAACCTATCTATCTCAGGATATAGGACTATATTAAAATCCCCTGCTAAAATCAAATTTTGGTCTAAATAAGGGACTAATTTATATTTAAGTTTAATCCAGAATTCTTTATCAAGTTCGTTCGGACCATACACATTACATATTGTCCAAATTTTAGTGGCAATTTTTATTTGCATAATTAAAAATCTACCCGCTGTATCTGCTTCAGTGCTGATTATACTATATGTTAAATTTCTATTTATCAAAATGGCCACTCCACACTTTCTTGTAGCACAGGGTGTGGCTAAGTTTTCAGCAATCCAATTCGGCTTTAGTTTTGGTATCTCACATGCTTTTAGATGTAGTTCTTGTAGGAGAATTAAGTCTGGATTATATTTTTTAAGAGTCCTTAAAATACCTTTGAGCTTTATTGGGGATGTTACTCCTCCGATATTCCATGATATAAAATTTAGTTTCTCACTCATTTACGTATTATGTTTATGTATCTTATAGTCTCTTGATTTAAAAAAAGGGGAAGGAAAGAAAAGAGGGAAGAGAAAAAAAAAAAAAAAAGGAAACCCCCTATACTAAAAACAACAACATTACCTTTGCATACATGTATTCCAATAGCAATACAAGTACCAAGAAAAAAAAACACAAAAAAGAAAAAAGCTTTTTACTATAATAACCTGTAATTGACACTATCTATACTTAATGTGTTAGAGCACTAGCTTCATATATATATTTTGTTCTTTTCACAGAATACCTTTGCTTTGTTAGGTGTGCCTAGCATTATCTGACCTTCTTTATTTTCTATTACCAGTTTAGCAGGATACCTTAAAGTAGCTTTCATCCCGGCTTTTATAAGCCCAGAGCAATATGGAGACATTTCTTTCCTCTTAGCAGAAGTTTCCGCTGAGAAATCCTGAAAATGAGAACCTTTTTACCCTCGATTATTAATGGATTGCATTTCCTATAGTGTCTCAAAATTGCCACTTTGTCTTGAAAATTTAGGTAGCGGATCACAATCATTCTGGGGCGATTTCTACTGTCAGCATCCGGTCTATTAGGCCAGGTATGGTGAGCTCGTTCTACCGCTATTTTCCCTTCCTGAGGTTTCATACCTAGAATATTTGGCAGTGTAATTGAGGCGAATTGTATAAGATCTGCATATTAACTAGTTTCTGGTAGACCCACTACCCTCACATTGTTCCTCCTTGACCTATCTTCTTGGTCTTCAATCTTGGTATTACGGGTTTTTACAAACCCGGAGTTAGCCACAAAAAAGTGAGCGTAGAGCATAATTTTGCTCCACATCTCACTGTAATACCAGCGCTGCTTTCGGTAGCGGTAAGCTGGCTAAACGTGCTCGTGCACAATTTCCCCATAGGAATCAATGGGGGAGAGACGGCTGAAAAAAACCTTACACCTGCAAAAAAGCAGCGTTTAGCTCCTAACGCAGCCCCATTGATTCCTATGGGGAAAATACATTTATGTCTACACCTAACACCCTAACATGAAACCCGATTCTAAACACCCCTAATGTTACACTTATTAACCCCTAATCTGCTGCCCCTGACATCGCCGACACTTGCATAATGTTATTAACCCCTAATCTGCCGCTCCGGACATGGCCGCCACCTACATTATACTTATGAACCCCTAATCTGCCGCCCCCAACATCGCCGACACCTACATTATATTTATTAACCCCTAATCTGCCGCCCCCAATGTCGCTGCCACTATAATAAAGTTATAAACCCCGAAACCTAAGTCTAACCCTAACACCCCCTAACTTAAATATAATTAAAATAAATCTAAATAAAATTACTACAATTAACTAAATAATTCCTATTTAAAACTAAATACTTACCTGTAAAATAAACCCTAAGCTAGCTACAATATAACTAATAGTTACATTGTAGCTATCTTAGGGTTTATTTTTATTTTACAGGCAACTTTGTATTTATTTTAACTAGGTAGAATATTTATTAAATAGTTATTAACTATTTAATAACTACTTAGTTAAAATAAAGACAAATGTGCCTGTAAAATAAAACCTAACCTAAGTTACAATTACACCTAACACTACACTACAATTAAATTAATTACCTAAATTAAATAAAATAATCTAAAGTACAACCCCCCCCTAAATTACAGAAAAAAATAAAGAAATTACATGATTTTTAAACTAATTACACCTAATCTAATCCCCCTAACAAAATAAAAAAGTCCCCCAAAATAAAAAAGCCATACTCTACACTAAATTACAAAAGTGGCCTTTTGCGGGGTATTGCCCCAAAGTAATCAGCTCTTTTATCTGAAAAAAAAGTACAATTCCCCCCCAACATTAAAACCCACCACCCACACAACCAACCCTACTCTAAAACCCACCCAATCCCCCCTTAAAAAAACCTAACACTAACCCCCTGAAGATCACCTTACCAGGAGACGTCTTCACCCAACCGGGCAGAAGTGGTCCTCCAGATGGGCAGAAGTCTTCATCCAACCGGGCAGAAGTGGTCCTCCAGACGGGCATAAGTCTTCATCCAGACGGCATCTTCTATCTTCATCCATCCGGCACGGAGCAGGTCCATCTTCAAGACATCTGAAGATGAGCATTCTCTTCTTTCCACGGCTAAACACAGAATGAAGGTTCTTTTAAATGACGTCATCCAAGATAGATAGAATTCTATCAGCCAATCGGAATTAAGGTAGAAAAAATCCTATTGGCTGATGCAGCCTTAATTCCGATTGGCTGATAGAATTCTATCTATCTTGGATGACGTCATTTAAAAGAACCTTCATTCTGTGTTTAGCCATGGAAAGAAGAGGATGCTCCGCGTCGGATGTCTTGAAGATGGACCCGCTCCGCGCCGGACGGATGAAGATAGAAGATGCCGTCTGGATGAAGACTTCTGCCCGTCTGGAGGACCACTTCTGGCCGGTTGGGTGAAGATGTCTCCCGGTAAGGTGATCTTCAGGGGGTTAGTGTTGGGTTTTTTTAAGGGGGGATTGGGTGGGTTTTAGAGTAGGGTTGGTTGTGTGGGTGGTGGGTTTTAATGTTGGGGGGGGATTATAGTTTTTTTCAGGTAAAAGAGCGGATTACTTTGGGGCAATGCAAAGGTAGTTTAGTTTAGTTTAGAGTAGGACTTTTTTATTTTGGGGGGCTTTTTTATTTTGTTAGGGGGATTAGATTAGGTGTAATTAGTTTAAAAATCTTGTAATTTCTTTATTATTTTCTGTAATTTAGTGGGGGGGTTTTGTACTTTAGATAATTTTATTTAATTTAGGTAATTAATTTAATTATAGTGTAGTGTTAGGTGTAATTGTAACTTTTATTAGGTTAGGTTTAATTTTACAGGTAAATTTGTCTTTATTTTAACTAGGTAGTTATTAAATAGTTAATAATTATTTAATAACTATTGTACCTAGTTAAAATAAATACAAAGTTGCCTGTAAAATAAAATAAACCCTAAGCTAGCTACAATGTAACTATTAGTTATATTGTAGCTATCTTAGGGTTTATTTTATAGGTAAGTATTTAGTTTTAAATAGGAATAATTTAGTTAATTGTAGTAATTGTATTTAGATTTATTTAAATTATAATTAAGTTAGGGGGTGTTAGGGTTAGACTTAAGTTTCAGGGTTAATAACTTTATTATAGTGGCAGCGACGTTGAGGGCGGCAGATTAGGGGTAAATAAATGAAGGTAGGTGGCGGCGATGTTAGGGCCGGCAGATTATAGGTTAATAATATTTAACTGTTTGCGATGCGAGAGTGTGGCGGTTTAGGGGTTAATATATTTATTATAGTGGCGGCGATGTCCGGTTCGGCAGATTAGGGGTTAAAAAATGTATTTTAGTGTTTGCTATGTGGGGGGGGGCTCGGTTTAGGGGTTAATAGGTAGTTTATGGGTGTTAGTGTACTTTTTAGCACTTTAGTTAAGAGTTTGTTGCTACGGCGTTGTAGTGTAAAACTCTTAACTACTGACTTTAAAATGCGGTACTAGTCTTGAGAGGAGAGGGTTTACCGCTCACTTTTTGTCAGACTCGTAATACCGGCGCTATGCAAGTCCCATTGAAAATGTAAGATACGCAATTGACGTAAGTGGATTCGCGGTATTTCCGAGTCTGGCCAAAAAAGTGAGCGGTACACCTGTAACTGCAAGACTCGTAATACCAGCGGGCCTTAAAAAGCAGTGTTGGGACCGGCCAACGCTGCTTTTTAAGCCTAACGCAAGACTCGTAATCTAGCCGTTTGTTTTTTGGTTTCTCTAGAGCAGTGATGGCTAACCTTGGCACCCTTGATGTTTCAGAGCTACATTTCCCATGATGCTCAACTAGACTGCCTAAGCATCATTGGAAATATAGTTTCAAAACATCTGAGGTGCCAAGGTTAGACATCATTGCTCTAGAGAGTATGAGGCAAACAGTTGTTATGTGAAAGCAACTAGGCACACTTTCTATAACAGTTACCATAGTGCAGGCTTGGCCCAGATTGTTTTAAGCATTAACTACATAAACATTTCCACACTGCAAAAGAAGTTGACTGGCACTTCTCTGCTATTTTTATATTTAATAAAATTAGGATTTTTTTGTCTTATTTTCCTTTTGCACTGTAACATTTCTCCAAAAGTAGCCATAATAATTTTCTTTACTGTTTTATTTTTTAACTGATTGGGTTATAGTGCTGCTTCTGAAATTTTAAAATTTTTGTAGATCTAATTTTTGTAAAGAGTATGTGCTTACTTTAAAATTGTATTTTCTGGGAAAATGTGCAATAAAAAACCCTTTATCCAAACTGCTTGGGACCAAAAAAGGTTTGGATTTCAGGATAGTTTGGATTTTGAAATATTTGCATCTACAAAATGGGACAATTTGGAGAGGGATGGAACCAAATGTAAACATTAATAGCTTAGGTCATTTACACAATATTTACGTTAGGTAGTTTTATATCATTTTTAATACTTTTGTATCCATAGTGACATCAGAAAGATTGTACAGTACTGTAACCAGAAAATAAATATTTGTTGTTGTAAATAAAGATAAACTATTATTTGCATTTAAGAAAAAAAAAAAAAAAAAACAAAGACACAGGCAGAGAATATTGTAAATTTACAGGTGGGGAAAATAGTATTTGTTGGATAATATTATTTCAAAAACAAATATTAATTAAAAAGTTTGGATTTTGGAATTCTGGATTTGGGGATAATATGTCATTTTGTCGATTATATAAAATGAGTTAATACAAGTATTTCAGTTATACAATACTCAGTGTTGTCGACCAAGGACATGTGATGGTGCTGATTAACCCCTACAGAGAAAAACTTGCCAAAAGTACAGAATAATTTTTAGCATTTCTTTAAACAGAAATAGAGTTTTTTTTTAAATTTACCTATCAAAACTGTATATTTATTTTAGGTAGACAGCCCAAGGTGTTGATTTAGGTCCATTTTGGTATATTTCATGCCACCATTTCACCGCCAAATGTAATCATATTAAAAAAAAAACTTTTTCACAAAATTTGGGTTTCTCACTTATATAATTTACACACAACTACTGCAATCACAAGACAAATTGTTGTAAAAGTTTCTCTGTGGTCCCCTTTGTTCAGTAATAGCAGACATGCATAACTTTGCAATTAGTTTTTGGTAATTAGAAGGCCACTAATTGCAACAGCACATCACACTTCTGAAATTCCCGACAGTGAAGGGGTTAATTATTTAGCTGGAAAGGGGAGTAGTATTTAAATACAGGGATTACCCTCCCACCTCCATAATCCCTCCCAAACAGCTTTCCCCCCCTCCCACACACTAACACGTCTGACCACCATTTTAGGTACTGGCAAACAGTCTGCCAGTATTAAGTTTTAGAGTTTGTTTTTTGTTTATTAAATAAATTATATGTATTTGGGTAGGATCCCCCCTTACCCTCCCATCTCCCAGATTCCCTCCCAAAAATCGCTCTATCCCTCCCCCTCCCAATGGGGTCTGCTATTCTATCTGCCAGTACCCAGTTTATAGATTTATATTTATTTAATTATTATATTTTAAATTTTTCTATAGTGTAAAAATCCTCCCTGCTATCACTACTGTAGGGTTCCCCTCCACCCTGATTCCCCATTTTACTGTAGTGTCCCCTCCTTCCTTCTCCACTTCACAGTATTTTCTGTAGATTAGGGTCCTGACCCTCCCACTCCCTCCCCTCTCCACCGCTGTGCTGCCCACAAGCCTTTCCCCCCCCCACCCCGAACCTCACACCGGCACAAACGGAGGTTGTTACAGACAGTGACACAGACTGTGTCATTGTCTGTAGCGATCAGGCAGTCTACATTCATATAATAACGGAGCACCAATCGTACTCTGCTACCATATGAAGGCAGATGCCTGCAGCCCAGAAAGAGCAGCTCTAGGCTGTCACATGACAACCGAGACTGCTGGAGCTTCCTGAAGGCAGGATGTATATATACGTTATGTGTTACAATGGACTATGTACCTCATTACGTATATATACATTGGATTGGGTCAAGGGGTTTATGCATAAAATAGCTAAAGAAAATGTGTATTGAAGCTTGTGATTATTTTGCAGGTGGTCTTTTGTATGGATTGTTTAAATTACAAGGTATCGAGAAGTTGGTTTTACAGAATATAAAATTGACTGAAAATGATGCAGACATGTTGGGTGAGTATGTTCTCTGGATTAAAAAAAATGAATAAAAATGAACATTGGTTACTGGATATTAAAAAGCATTAACTTTTTGTAATGTAATTGTAAATGCACATTTAGACAATAAAGTAAGAGAAAAATATTTTACTTGTGTGGCTTTTTCAAATTTAATTTATCGTAGAGTTTCATTATTGTAATTAAAAAACAATACAGCATATTAGCAGTTATTGCATTACTTTGTGTTTTAAGGTATGTTCAACTCTGTGGTTTAAAAAGTATGTTCAGCTGGATGTATATACAAAAATAAAAATAAACATTAATATCTCTTGCCTATAAAAAATAAGTACACTTGTCTTGTTTTAAAGGCTACTGAAAAAAATATTATACACGACCAAATATTGTACACTAGTCCTAAAGCCCGTGTACACGGGCCATTTTTTGCAGTACAGCAGTCCCACCCCTTGCTCTCTCTCTATTCCCCTCTCTTTTGCTCTCTCTTTCTCCCCTCTCTTTTGCTCTCTCTCTGTCCCCTCTCATTTACTCTCTCTCTCCCCTCTCTTTTACTCTCTCTCTCCCCCTCTCTTTTGCTCTTTCTCTGCCCCCTCTCTTTTGCTCTCTCTCTCTCCTCTCTCTTTTGCTCTCTCTCTCTCCCCCCTCTCTTTTGCTCTCTCTCTCCCCCCTCTCTTTTGCTCTCTCTCTCCCCCCTCTATTTTGCTCTCTCTCTCCCCCTTCTCTTTTGCTTTCTCTCTCCCCCCTCTCTTTTGCTCTCTCTCTCCCCCCCTCTCTTTTGCTCTCTCTCCCCCCTCTCTTTTGCTCTCTCTCTCCCCCCTCTCTTTTGCTCTTTCTCTCCCCCTTCTCTTTTGCTCTCTCTTTCCCCCCTCTATTTTGCTCTCTCCCCCACCTCTCTTTTGCTTTCTCTCTCACCCCTCTCTTTTGCTTTCTCTCTCCCCCCTCTCTTTTGCTCTCTCTCTCCCCCCTCTCTTTTGCTCTCTCTCTCCCCCCTCTCTTTTGCTCTCTCTCTCTCCTCCCTCTCTTTTGCTCTCTCTCTTCCCCCCTCTCTTTTGCTCTCTCTCTCCCCCCTCTCTTTTGCTCTCTCTCTCCCCCCTCTCTTTTGCTCTCTCTCTCTCTTCCCTCTCGTTTACTCTCTCTGCCCCCTCTCTTTTGCTCTCTCTCCCCCCTCTCTTTTGCTCTCTCTCCCCTCTCTTTTACTCTCTCTCTCCCCCCTCTCTTTTGCTCTCTCTCTCCCCCTCTCTCTCCCCTCTATTTTGCTCTCTCTCTCCCCCCTCTCTTTTGCTCTCTCTTCTCCCTCTCTTTTGCTCTCTCTCTCCCCCCTCTCTTTTGCTCTCTCTCTCCCCCCTCTCTTTTGCTCTCTCTCTCCCCCCTCTCTTTTGCTCTCTATCTCCCCCCTCTCTTTTGCTCTCTCTCTACACCTCTCTTTTGCTCTCTCTCTCCCCCTCTCTTTTGCTCTCTCTCTCTCCCCCTCTCTTTTGCTCTCTCTCTCCCCTCTCTCTTTTGCTCTCTCTCACCCCTCTCTTTTGTTCTCTCTCTTCCCCCTCTCTTTTGTTCTCTCTCTTCCCCCTCTCTTTTGTTCTCTCTCTCCCCCCTCTCTTTTGCTCTCTCTCTCCCCCTCTCTTTTGCTCTCTCTCTCCCCCCTCTCTTTTGCTCTCTCTACCCTTCTTTTGCTGTCTCTCTCCCTCCTCTCTTTTGCTGTCTCTCTCCCTCCTCTCTTTTGCTGTCTCTCTCCCCCTCCTCTCTTTTGCTGTCTCTCTCCCCCTCCTCTCTTCTGCTCTCTCTCTCCCCCTCCTCTCTTTTGCTCTCTCTCTCCCCCTCCTCTCTTTTGCTGTCTCTCTCCCCCTCCTCTCTTTTGCTGTCTCTCTCCCCCTCCTCTCTTTTGCTGTCTCTCTCCCTCCTCTCTTTTGCTGTCTCTCTCCCTCCTCTCTTTTGCTGTCTCTCTCTTCCCCTCTCTTTTGCTGTCTCTCTCCCCCTCCTCTCTTTTGCTGTCTCTCTCCCTCCTCTCTTTTGCTGTCTCTCTCTCTCTATCCCCCCTCTTCTGCTCTCTCTATTCCCCCTCTTTACAGCTCTCTGTCTCTCGTCATGATGGCATCTGGCCCTGCTCGACCCTGCCCACGTCACGTCTGGCCCCACCCACATCATGCCCGATCACGCTCATGCCGCACCCACCGGCCACGCCCGCCCAGCCATGCCCATGTCGCACCTGATGGCCACACCCACTCCGCACCTGCCCGGTCACGCCCACTCCACCACATAATGCCAAGCCAGTTGGAAGGCCAGGTGTGTTTGTCCTTGCGCGCAGTCTAGTAATAACCATGTAGGAAAGGCATTGAAGGAAGGGTTATGTGACCCCACTAGGAAGCAGGGCATGGGGTGAAGTAGAGGACAAGGGAGTGGACTGAAGAGGGGGGGTTTATAAACCCACAACAGGTAATAGGTACATCATTTTAGCAGGAGCAACACGGTGGGGAAATTTGAATTCCTTACCTGCGATGGAGGCTTTGTTGGCAGAGTTGGTGGAGGTGGCAAGACAGAATGGAGCTGAGTGGATCAGGGAGTGCTTTTGTACAGCTGGGGAAGCAGGCACAGGTGGTACAGTGATGCTCCCTATGCCCAGAGAGGCAGCACCTAGGATGAGTGGGCAGCCTGCAAGGAGGTCTAGGCCGCTTGAGCAGTTGAGCCCGGACCTGGGCACCGGTAGGACACAGAGGAGGAGCAGCAGGCCTACCGGTGGAGTGCATGATGGAGAGCATCAGGGAACAGGACCGGAGGCGACGGCCAGGCCTAGGGTGGCTTGCGGCCTAGTGCGGCACAATCCTGTGACGTCACAGCCCGGCGGTCGCAGCCGGGGCCTCAGGCAAGAAGGCAGAGCAGTCTGAGTACCAGGGGGAGTCAGGATGGCAAGTGGCAGACACCAGGACCGGAGGATATGGCTAGGGTGAGCCTGCGGCCTAGTTCGGCAGTTCCAGATGACATCACGGCCCGTTGGTTGCAGTTGGGTCCCCAGGCGGGAGGAAGCAGAAGGAGGAGCTGCCGGTCAGTGGAGCAGAGTTCAGGTAAGAGGTGGGGTGTGGGGGTCCGGCGGCAGCCTGAATGTGGGTACGGGTGGGGGGAGGGGGGAGGCTTGGTGTGAGACAAAAAGGGGCCGGACAGCAGTGGGAGAAAAGGGGGGAGCTGTCAAGAGGAGCAGTGGGGGCCACAAATACCACAGGGGGTCACACAAGTGGGGGGGGCAAAGTGTAGGGGGGATGTTATGAGTCTGGGGATAACAGGCCTAGAAGAATGGCTAATCGGCTCAGGGGTAGATAACCCTGGTAGCCGTGGGGGGTAAGTTTTTTTTAAAAAAAAGGGGGGGCACACAAAGGAGTTCCCAGACAGGAAGAGGAGGGAAGGTGGATTCCAAGGTGAGAAGGGAAGTGCAAGTAGGTAGGGGGTAGGAAGAGGTGCTAGGTTGGGGAGGACTTAAGGGTGCTTCTAATGTGGATTAATGGTTAGCATGTTGGCTTTGTAATTGAAAGGTCAAGGGTTTGAATCCAACCCTAGGTGCAACTATTTAAAGATGAAAGAGGGGGTAAATGAGTGGGGATGGGAAGGAGCGTGCTGGATAGGGGAGGTAATAAAAAAAAAAAAGAGGATCGGGGGGTATGAAACAGTAAGGAAAAGGGGATGTGGTAGAAGGGGAGAGGGAATGGGGGTGTGTGTGTGTAGGTTGGTAGAAAAGGAGACAGGGTATGTTAATGGTTTATTTTGTATTGCAGTGGAAGGTGCCATGACGGCTGGGGGAGAGGTGGTGGATGAAGCCACTGGGAATTTGGAGGTGTTGGAGGAGCTGGAGCTGTGGACAGAGCCACCGCTGGAGTTGGAAGCCAGCGGTGACTTTGAGGGGGAGGAGGACCCACTGGAGGGGACGTCGACAGGAGCAGTAACGGTTGGCCAGGTAGGCGATAGTTCTGCACTGGCGCAGCTTTTGAGGTTGTTGTCCCCACCACAGGGAGGGGAGGGGGGAAAAGGCAGGGAGGGGAGTGGGAGGTTGGAGAGATGGGAGCAGAGAGGGTGTTATTTGACAGGTGTCTCTTCATCACAGGCAGCAAGATCCGGACGGGCGACAGGGAGGGATCACACTCCCCTGAGGAGGCGGGATTCACCCAGAGGTCGCAGGAGGTCTAGGTCATGCAGGGGGCCTGGAGGAACAGAGATGGTGGAGGAACGGAGATGGTGTCACCAACCTGGGCCAGGGTGGACAGGTCCAGAGACAGGAGCAGACATGGCAGGGGGAGGTCCCCCGCCAAAAGAGGGCCACCGAGACGCCTCCTAGAGGCAGGCAGAGAGGAAACAGTCGGGAGAACTAGAGGAGCTATTCGTGACGGGACCAGCAGGCCTGGCACGAGGGCCATGGAGGAAGGAAGGAGAGAAGGACCGACAACAGCAGTGCAGTCGGCAGGTGAGGTGACTGAGCTGCTTCTTAGGGTGAATGATGGCTTGTCTGGAGAGGGAGGTGCAATTGGCGGGAGTACGGTTGCCGCAGCAAGTGTGGTGGCAAATGGGGGAGAGACATTGAAGGTGCCGGAGGACGCCTTGAGGAGGCCCTGCTTGTGTTCGGTGGGACCATTGGGGATACACCTCACCAGTGAGTTGAGGGAGAAGATTTGGAAAAGGGAATTCTTGGAGATCCTGTTGCTTCTCCCATTGGATCAGGTGCTGGAGGTGAAGGAAGATGATAAGGAGAAAGGGAACAAGCAGGAGGAGGAGAGGAAGAAGCGGTGGAGGAAGCTGCCCAAAACCTTTGGGAATTGGTCCAGGTTTAATTGCATCTTAGCAAGCGTGACGAGTGAGAAGTTCCCGGAGCAAGGGTCATCCTTGTTTTGTTATTATGACGAAATAGCAAGTGCATATCGGACGTATGGCATGACGGCCTGGTGGCGGTACGATGAAAGGTTCAGGCAGCGTATGGAAGTTAGGCCCGAAATGCGCTGGGACGATAGAGACATGGGCATTTGGTTAGAAATCATGACACTCCTTAGGGGGGGCAGTCCTTTCAGGGGTCGGGCCAGGGAGCAGGAAGCGGGGTAGGAGTGGTAACACATCGACGGTTATCTGCAAAGGCCTATGCTTTCAGTTCAGTGAAGGGCAATGTCGGTTCGGGGCATCATGCAAGTACAAGCACTAGTGCTCAGGGTGCGGGGGTATCCACTCCTTCGCTAAGTGTTTCAAGAAAGTGCCGCAGGGAGGCAAGCCTGGAGAAGTGGGTAATACGGGCACGGACCCCGGTGAGGGTAGAAAGGATGGTGCCATGGCTAAGGGAGTACGCCAGTAGGCGAGGGCGCGCAGCGGATGCTGAACTGTTGCTGACAGGGTTTAGTTCAGGTTTTATTATTCCATACAGGGAGCAAGAGGCGGGGACATTTGGGGACAATTTAAAGTCAGCCAGGGAATTTCCTTCGGTGGTAAGGGAAAAGTTGTTCAAGGAAGTAGCTTTGGGGAGGATGGCAGGGCCCTTTGAGGGTCTGCCGTTGAAGGGTTTTAGGGTTTCGCCACTGGGGGTGGTTCCAAAGAAAGGGATAGGGCAGTTCCGAATGATCCACCATCTTTCGCACCCGAAGGGGCTGTCAGTGAATGATGGCATTGATCCAGAATTGGTATTGGTGAACTATGCTTCTTTTGATAGAGCAGTGGCATTGGTGCGTGCGGCAGGGCCCGGGGCATTGTTAGCTAAGGCAGACGTGGAATCAGCCTTCCGGCTGTTGCCGGTGCACCCTAGGTGCCACCATTTGCTGGGCTGTTGTTTTGAGGGCTCGTACTTCGTTGATCTGTGCCTCCCTATGAGTTGTTCAATCTCCTGCTCGTACTTTGAGAAGTTCAGCTCTTTTGTGGAGTGGGTGGTCTGACAGAAGTCAGGAAAATCTTCGGTGGTCCACTATTTGGACGACTTCTTATTTGTTGGGGCGGCCAGTTCTGGGGATTGCGAGCACATGGTGGAAGTTTTTGAGAAGGTTATGGGCATTAACAGGCTGACGGCAAATTCCCCGCCGGTGGTTAGGTTAATGAGAGCGTTTGTGTTGGAATGCCTGCGACATAACGTATCTTTCAGGGCTGTCCATGTACCCGGTAAGCTGAATGTTATAGCTGACTCTTTGTCCCGTTTCCAGTGGGATCAGTTTCGCTCGGCAGCTCCAGAGGTGGACGAGGGAGGGGTGCCCTGTCCGAGGGACCTGTGGAATGTGGGTGGCACTGGGGTGATCGATCTGATTCAGGGATCTTTGGCTGGTGCCACATGGAGGGCTTACGCCCACGTGTGGAAAAGATGGTGCGAGTTGGAGTGTTAAAGGCATTTGCTGGGAAATGAGGGAATCCAATTAGGGGTTTTGTTGACCTGGGTGAAGAGGTGGGGGGAGGAAAGGCTGTCGCCTTCTGAAATACGGAAAAGGGTGGTAGCACTAGCATTCTGGTTTCAGTTGTTGGGGCGGAGAGATCTAACAAAGATATTTGTGGTGAGGATGGCAGTTAGGGGACTGTGTCGGGGGAAAAGGAAGCCGGACGGCAGAAAGCCGGTGACATTTGCGATTTTGGAAAGGGTTGTGGACTGTCTGAAAGGTTTATGTTTTTCAAGGTTTGAAGAGGCACTGTTTAAGACATCGTTTATTCTTGCCTTTTTTGGGGCATTCAGGGTATCGGAGCTAGTGGGGCAGAATAGGAGAGATGAGGGGGGCATCCATTGGGATGAGGTGACCTTGAAGGAAAGGGCATTGGAAGTGTGGTTGAGAAGGTCCAAGACGGATCAGATGGGAAAAGGATTCCTGATTCATGTGAGGGAGATTGGGGGCGAGTGTTGCTCGGTGGCAGCATTCCGGCATTACTTCAGTCTCCACCCAAGGAGGAATGGCCCATTGTTGGTCCATGAGGATGGATCCGCCTTGTCGCGGTATCAATTTATTGCAGTATTCAGGAAGGCATTGGGGATCCTAGGGCTGGGAGGGATGGAGTTTGGGTCACATTCCTTCAGAATTGGGGCGGCGACTGAGGCTGCGGGATTGGGTCTGGATGTGGCAGTGATAAAGAAGATTAGGAGGTGGAGATCTGAAAGGTTTCGTGGGTATGTCAGGTTGGGAATGAGGGTATAAGTGAGGGGTGCGGCAGCTGATACGGCTTTAAATTTGTTTTGGCAGGTACGGTGAGGTGCTGGGTGATCGGACATTCGTACGTTTACTGGGCCAGGAAGGGTGCCGCAGTGAAGGAGGATGGAGTGCAGTTGGGGTTGATGAGGGAGCAAATTGAGATAAAGTGGTTTGGGATTCGGGGTATGAAGTGGGGTCAGCTAGTGGGAAAGGTGGTGGAGTATGCCAGATTGTTTTCTCCCCCCCCCAGATTTTGGTCATCCATTTAGGGGGGAACGATCTGGAATTCATGTCCCAGAAGGAGTTGGTGGAGGAGATAAAAAGGGGAATGGACCACTTACGGCTGCTCTTTCCGGGTATGATCATAGTGTGGTCGGAGATAGAGAGCCATTTGGTGTGGAGGTCAGCGTAAGGTTGGAGGCTTCCAGAAGGAAGATTAATAGGATGGTGAGTGGGTATGTGAGACGGATTGGGGGTGTGGGCTTGAGGCATGTCGAGTTTGAGGGGGAGTCGGGAAGGTGTTTCTATCTGAAGGATGGGGTCCACCTCAATGAAGTTGGTTTACACCATTTTAATTTTACCTTGAAAGTGTTAAGGTGCCAGGAATCAGACTGAGATGAGAAGTGCAAAAATAATCACACCTTTATTAATAGCAAAAAATAATAAAAAGTCCACAAGTCCAATAACAAGCCAGGAATCAAAACCAGAGCTGGTAGTCAGAAGAGCCGAGTCAGGAGCCGAAGCGAATAGTAAGATGAGCCGGAATCAGGAACAAGGAAAACTGCAGAGTCAAGAACAAGCCAGTGATCAGGAACCAAGAAGGACATCAGGCAGTCAGGTAATACACAGGAACTCTCACAAACAGGTCTGAGACAACGCAAAGGCAAAGCATACTGAACAGAGGCCCTTTAAATAATAAGTGATGACATCACAATTCTGAGACTGCATCCTGTCTCACATGGATGATGCACACCAGTCTGGCAATAAAAGGAAGTGCAGGAATTGAGCAGCATCCCCCACAATGCACCATAGTCAGGAAGAGAGGTGAGTAAACTGGCTGCCAGCAGCACATGGCAAACACAACAGGGAAAAAACCCTGACAGAAAGAGGGGATTGAGAAGGCCTTAGCTCTGGTTGGAGGTTCTCACCCAGGGGGTGAGTGGTGGCGCCAGGGGGGTGAGTGGTGGTGGGGTGCTTGCCCTGGTCGGTAGAGGCTTACGCCTGTAATGAGGTGGATGGGGCTTCCTGTTTCAACAGCAGGGGGTTGGTTTTATAGTGGTAGCCCCTCCCCTGGGTTGAGCGGGGCTTGTAAAATAAACAGTGGGGGCAAGCACTGTGGTTGGTTAATAAGTTAATGTTATTTATATGTTATGTTAATAAAGGAGCTGCTGCCTTTCAACCCCATTAAAATGTGTGAAGTGTGTTTTTGGGTGGGTGATATGCTAACTTTACTATGGGGGGTCACTACTGCGCATGACAGCTTTGGACAAACACACTTGGCCTTTTATTATATAGGATGTTTCATGTTTAAATAAATAAATATACTATTTATCTTCTGCTATGTATAAAAGTAAAAAAATAACTCAGTCCAACATATCCATGTAAAGTTTGCAAAAGTAGATTAAAGGGGAAGTAAAGTGAAAATTAAACTTAAATGTATCGGATAGAACACACAATTTTAAACAACTATCCAGTTTGTCAATTACCAATTTTGCTTAGTTTTCTTGGTATCCTTTGTTAAAGAGTAATTCTAGGTGAGCTCAGGAGCATGCACGTTTCTTAAGCAATCTGGCAGCAGTGTTTGCAATATTGTTTATAGCAATGGCACACATAGTTACAAAAACTGCTGCCAAAGACTGCTATAGACACATGCATGCTAAGCTCCTATAAGCTAGGTTTACTCTAAACAAAAGGATACTAAGAGAACAAAACAAATTTGATCATAGAAGTAAATAGGAAAGTTGTTTAAAACTGCATGATTTATCTGAATTATTAAAGTTTAATTTTGACTTTACTGTCCCTTTAACACTGCTCTTGTGATAAGCCTTTGCATTGCAGCTGGACAAGCCACACTTCTGTAGAAAAAAGTTTTCCTTCTTTGTGTACATTGTGCTGAATTCATCATTTTGATTTGTATCCAAAACAGAAGACCCACAGCTTAAGGTCAAATATATTCACAAGACTGGAAGGGATTAGGCCCTGGCTAAATAAATTCTGCCATCTGAACAGTTGCTTTAGTTTTTGGAAGCAGAGCAAGTAGCTGTATTATAATATATTGATAAAGGGTGAGGCATCTGATGTAGTTGACTTTAATTGTTAAAGGGACATGTTACCTAAAAGCTGAATTACTTGAAAGTGAAGCATCATATCTGTAAAAAGCTGACTACAAATATCATGTGAATATCTCTTTTTAAAAAAGGAAGATATTTACCTACAAATTTCTCGGGAGCCGCATCCTTTTGTAAATGGACTTTTAGCATCCAATCAGGACACTTGTTCCAGGAGTGCAAGGGAAGCGTGCATCTGACATGTGCAGGCATAGTCGCTTTATTCCCCTACTCAGTTTAAGGTCATTTACTATAAAATCTCTCAAGATTATAATGAAATCCCATAAGATCACAGTAAACAAAGTGTGAAATCAGAGGCGCCAACATGGCCTAGTAACGTCTATACACTAGAGAAACAATATGGAGTAGAATGATACTCACAAACGTAGAGTAAAAGTGCCAATCACGCAGACTGGATCAATTAGCAGTGGTCCAGCTCACTGAATGCTCACAGGGGAGATGCTCAGATGAAAAACAGCAGGCAGCAAACAGAAATCAAATTCCTATGAGTGACATGAGACAATATCCATAGCCTAGTACAGTTTGGGTATGCAAAGTGCACAATTATTGGTCAGACTTACAGAAAGCAGCACACCTCCAGGTGCAATAGAGGCAAGCTGGAACCTCTCAGTCGCAAAAGCAGACTGTGCTCAGGAATAGATGGCATCCATTCACCAGCCACACGGTATAGATCCAAGAGATAAGTCCAAAAATAAATGCAGCAAGTGTATCAGATAAAAGAATGTATTTATTAAAAACAAAGCAACGCGTTTCTCAGCCCACAAGGGCTGTTTCCTCAGGCTTAACAGTAAAAATAAAACATTGATACACTTGCTATATACACTTAAAAACCATATCATTGGTTAATTCATGCTAAAAAAGGCCCAAATACAAAATTTCCAGGTGTGGTAAGAAACGTTGTGGCATGTGTTCTTACATCTCACACCATATATCCACATTTACTTCTCAGACAACAGGTGAATCATTTAGTATTAAAAATTCCATGACCTGCGAGTCCACTTTCGTGGTCTATCTGCTAAATTGCGAATGTGGGGTCCAATATGTAGGCCGCACATGTCGCAAAGTAAAAAAGAGATGGGGCGAACACTCAACTAATATTAAAAATAAATCCAAAAGTTGAAATTGAACATGTGCCTAGGGCCCAAGCCAATGCATTTTTGACCCTTAGGAGACGTGAATCCTATTGGATCACTAAATTATAGACTCTTCTGCCTAATGGTCTGAATGAACACCTTGACTTGGCAGCATTCATCTAAAACTAGTTCAAATATCCCATTATTGAATTGAATTATATTTGGAAACAACATATTGGTTGTCATCCGGTGTATCCTTGTTAGCAGTTATTGTTTGGGTAAACAGTAAGTCCGCTATTTTTTTTTCAATTATACTCCACACCACTTCTTAGCTACATACAGATAAGATAATACCACACATCACATTCAGATGCATACAAGATTTCCACTTTGGACCACTGACTGGACTCACAGGTATTTGGTTTGATTGGAGACATAATCCCTCCCATTTTGGAGAGATAAAAAATACACAGTTGTCACAGAGGGAATTTCAAATTGATCTGTTTGGAGACATAGCTCCTCCCACTTTGGAGACATAAAACATATACAGCTGTCACTGAGGGAATCTCAAATATTAATATTGGTGTCACTTGATATTGAATGACATTACTTTATTCTTCTAGATATACACACACACACACACTTAAGTAATTCTTTAGGGTCATTGGAGGGATGGGGCACACTAGATTTTGCATTTTATATTACAATTGTCATTTTAACCTTTTTTCTTAGTAGTAGGATACTTCCACATCAAAGTATATATAGGTATTTATTGTGTCAATTTTTAGGGCAATTTATGCGACTTTAGACACATTTGCAAGCCTATTTGCGAATCACTAAGTGGCCAAATAGCAATGGATAATATGAACACTTTAACAGCAGGTGGTCACTTATTGAATATATTAATATTTCACCCCTTTTTCTTACAGATATACTCATTGTTTATTCACCTTCACCATTAGGGGTTATACACCCCTTTATTACCACTGTAGGGAAAATTTGATACCCCGTTACATCCCCCCAATTAGTTAGACACCCACACACATATCATTTATATTAGGACATGTCCAGCAATTGTTCTCATTATGTCCTGTATCACATTTAGTATCTGCATTCTTATTGAACAACACTTTTTTTTATTATTTAGCAAATGTTTATATGCCCCTTTCTTTATTATTGGATATGCCCACCATATTGGCCTGATTATCATTTCCAAGTGTTGGCTATATGGGTCTGTTTTAGCATTTATCCTTTATTATTTATTTATATTATCACTCGTCACATTATGAGTTCACGTACTCTATTTTATCATTCACAATTGCACCAGGTACTTTTTGAGCATAGGCATACTCATCACAATAGTCCCCTTTTTGAGCACATTTTATTCATTACACTAGTTATCATTATCATAACATACAGTCTTGGCCCCTGTGTTATCAACATCCACTTGGTAACACAGACGTTAGGAATAGCTGACACCGTCTTATCACAACCAGTCCTGATTATGGATCACTACGCTAATAGTTAGTTTATTGTATATTGGTTATATGCTGATGTCTCCACTATATTCTTGTCCTGGTATTAGTGGATGCACGGAGCTCATCACACATTATGTATTTTACATCATGGACACACTTCAGTATATATACCCCCTTAGAACAATATTGGACATTAGGCAGACCCAGACATGCCCTATCTTGATGCCATTGATGATGTTTACATACACGCCTCTATAGAGACATGAATCAGCTGGCACACCATTGGCCTGTCGTATTTACACACACCCCTGACATCATGGGTTATGTCGAGAGCCGCAATCCGAAAATATTTTCTTCACATTTGAATGGTATTTGTCAGATTTAGCACAATTATACATAACTTATGAAGATCATTAAAGATTCGTTATGATTCCACAATAGAATCAGATAAGGCCACTGTTACCATGACGATTAGTTTCACTAGGCCAAAGGGCATATTGCACCTATAGCCAGTATTAAATTGATTTTTTAGGCCCAATCTTTTGGCTTTAAACTCTATATACTATTTTTAGATTGAGGTAGTTTGTAGAACGTTTGAATAATTATTTTATTTAGTAGTTAGGGCCATGCCCTCTTTTATAAAAAGAATGGTGTTAGTATGTTGCTTTATCAATGACATTGCTGATACAAATAGCAACATTTACCATCAGCTGTTTCACTGTTAGTATACAAGAGGTTAACAACAGGTGTATATTGATTAATTAGGTTTAGGGAAGAGGCTGGTTGCATCAATTAACCAATGATATGGTTTGTAAGTGTATATAGCAAGTGTATCAATGTTATATTTTTACTGTTTAGCCTGAGGAAACAGCCCTTGTGGGCTGAGAAACGAGTTGCTTTGATTTTAATAAATACATTCTTTTATCTGATACACTTGCTGCATTTATTTTTGGACTTATCTCTTGGATCTATACCGTGTGGCTGGTGAACAGACGCCATCTATTCCTGAGCACAGTCTGCTGGGCGACTGAGAGGTTCCAGCTTGCCTCTATTGCACCTGGAGGTGTGCTGCTTTCTGTAAGTCTGACTAATAATTGTGCACTTTGCATACCCAAACTGTACTAGGCTATGGATTTTGTCTCATGTCACTCACAGGAATAGGATTTCTGTTTGCTGCCTGCTATTTTGCATCTGAGCATCTCCCCTGTGAGCATTCAGTGAGCTGGACCACTGCTAATTGATCCAGTCTGCGTGATTGGCACTTTTAGGTGCTCTCCTTTTTTTCTAGATTTATCATCACCAGGTACTGACCATCCTTCTGACAGAGTGTTGCCCTCCATTGGATGTTCGATTATAAGGTTAAACAAAAGTACAATAATCACTTGGTGAATAAATATGTGAAAATAAAAAGTGATAAACTAAATAATACACAAATATAAAAGTAAAAATTATATATAGGGTGTAAGGATATGGGTGATCTGTGGCAGTCCTCCTCAATTCCAGTGATTGAAGTGATTCATATGGTTTCTTGCCTCAAAAACAAAATAAGAAAAATATAGTGCAATACAATTTGGTGAAAAATAAATATTATCTTCACATTCGTAGTCCCACCAAGGGGTTACTCACACTTTGCTGAGCCTAACAGGCTCTAGGTACAGACGCACGCCCGATTTTATACTGCAAGGTAACCAGTATATACCAACCGCAAACAGCTGCTTCAGGTAAAAGGATTATTTATTTAAAATACATAAAATCATTAAAAGCCACAAAATATACACATCAAAGTATACAGTCACTCGGGTATCGAACCACTATCAAAGCTTTAAGTGGGAGAGATAACTTAACCTTTGGTAGGGTGGAGAGAAATAGCATGCCACACCAGCTTAGCTGGTTCCCCCTGGGTAAGTAGTAATCTCTCAATACCTGTCCTGGCAACCTTACTTGTACACAACGTATACTGGCGTTCAGTTAATATTCCTGACGTACGTTTCACCGTCAGTGTATGGCTTTTTCAAAGGAAAGTTGGATGGTGTGCGTCTGATTACCTGGAGTTGAAATAGGGTTAAAAGTCCTCCCATTGTTCCTAAATTCCGATGTCATTCTTTTGTGATTGGTTGTCACTTTACTGATCCGGAGTTGCATCCTCCATCTTTAAAAAGGGCAAAAGTCCCAATCTGTGCAGTCCTCATGTATAAATAGATTGTTTGGGTAAACAGACTTGTTATTGCTTTTTTTTTACATGATGTAATATCTACACTTATACATAGTTAGGAAAAATCTGAAAACACTTTGAAATACTTATATAGATACATTTATAATAACTTGTACATATAATCTATATGAAAACCTTCGCAATGAATTATATTAAAAGAATGTTACTTTGTTTTGATTATAGCGGGTACAGAAACAGCCTAGCGTGTTTTCTACATGTATACTAGGAAATGTTGCAAGTTCTAATGCAATCTACATATGTATGTATCTTTACCAAGTGAAGATAACAAGTTTATATTGTGTACAGGTGGCCCTCGGTTTACGCCGGTTCAATTTGCGCCATTTCAGAATAACAACCATTTTTTTCAGTCATGTGACTGCTATTGAAAAGCTTTGGAAAGCAAAGTGCACTAATTAAAATAGCCAGTAGGTGGAGCTGTCCGCTTGTTTTGCAGCAAAGATATGCAACTTAACAGCCTGAAAGGGATCTGTGTACACAGAGCAGACATTAGCTATCAAGCAACAAGTTTTAGCAGCCACTTCCCTATTATCTTCCTGTCCAGCAGCTTGAGGTGAGGCTGCCTAACTGCCTATTAATCACTGCAGATTGAAATGAACAGAAAAGGTGCAGACCCAATATTATCTAACATGCTAACAATGCAGAGAGCTGTTTGCAGAAAAATGCAAGTAAAAAATGTTTTTGTTTATTTAACTTAGTTTGATGATGATGCAGTCTGTTGTGTGATTATTTAAATAGGTGCTGTTAGCAAATGTTTTTGTTCATTAAACTTAGTTTGATGATGATACAATCTATATTATTAGGTTTATAATGCTATTTAACATTTAAAGTCTTCATTTAAAAGCTTTAAAAATAATGTATTAGGTGTTACTTATGACAATTTTAAGAGGGGTCTGGAACCTAACCCCCTCACTTCCCTTTGACTTACATTATAAACTGGGTTTCAATTTATAACGGTTTTGATTTACAACCATTCCTCCTGGAACCTAACCCCGGCGTAAACTGAGGGCTACCTGTATTTGTTTGATTAGTATCCAGCATTTTCATCATCACTTCAGATCAAGATACTTTCTGTTCTATTTCTATAATGGTTACAATTGTTTAAGGTGGAATTATTTTTAAGATGGGATTTTTTAGTTCCCCAAGTTTACAATCCATATATTTATGATCTTTTGGGAGATGATTCATATAGGTTTTTATATAATACAATAAGCAGAATGTGGTATATAAATTACCATACCAGTGGTTGATATGTAGTGAATGTAGTCCAGCGCTAGATTAGCACGGGTAGAGTATTTAGTTAAAATCTATAATTTGAATATATTGTATTTTGTGATTGGATAAATGTTTAATGTATGTACTGCAATGTTGTTATTATATATTTATTGTAGGTAATCCTAAGTATTTATCAACATTCAGTTAATAAAAATATATAAACAGGTATATACAACTGATATATATAAACTTGTTGTCTAATGTGAGCTTCTTATCTATATATAAATACTAATAAAACATTTGTATAATTAGACAGAAATTTAATAACTTGTTAAAAGCATACATAAAATAAAAAGGGACGTCTCCCTTATAACATCGATTTCATCAGAGAAAACAATTGAATAACTGTAGTATATATTTCCGCTATTTGATAATCAGGTACCTGTTATATAGTGTAACAAATGATAATGTCCAGAAATTGGATTAAAAAAACTTAAAGATCCAAACGAGATGACCTCCCCGCTATTGTGGCGGGTGTGTGTTACCGGTCCGTTAGTGAGAGACTGGTATTTAAAAATATGTCATGTGACTTTTCCTACGTCACACTTGTGATCGTAGCTGTTTCAATATAGTTGTAATGTAACCAGTGATCCTATTCTGTCAAGCGCTTATTATGTTGCAATTTTTTTAACTTTAATCTGTATGTGTATCAGAAGGTGTATTCCCCTATTCCGTGTGTAATTAGGGAGTCTTGGGGGAGATTGCAACTTACGCTGGTCTCTTGGCACACCTGATTTCTCTTTTAGTGTGGTCGTTGCGGTCACATTCAGTGACTTGGATGTTAAACTTTGCGGTCACGTGCAGTGACTATAATGCAATCCTCGCAGTGTGGACTTGGCGGTCACTTGTAGTGACTGTAATGAGGTCTTTGCGGTCACGGAGGTGACTAGTGGTGGGGTCTTTGCGGTCACAAGTGGTAACTAGGAGTAGAATCTTTACCGGACATCAGTGATGTTATACAGCAAGGTCTTTGCGGTCACAGATTGTGACTTGCATGTATTAACTTGCGGTTATATCTTTGCGGTCACAGATTGTGACTTAAAAGTGGTCTTTGCGGTCACTAACAGTGGTGACTTAGAGGAAATCTTTGCGGTCACTAGTAGTGACTAACAGAATGATCTGTATCGTTGGAGATCAAAGTAAAACTTGGCAATCTCTCTGTGCAACTTAGTAGAGCTGATTAGAAACAAATGCAGGTTGTAGCAACGTACTGCTGCAATGTTGCAGGAGGTAATCGGCAAAGGAAGTCTTGTAGTAGTTGTCTTTCCTTTCTGAACCAACAAAGGAATGTGGTGGGAATTGAACTCGTGACCTTTAGGGTTAGAGAGGGAGATCTTAGGCTATGTGTATCTCACTTTCTGTGTTAGCATAGTGGACTTGGCGGTCACTTGTAGTGACTGTAATGAGGTCTTTGCGGTCACGGAGGTGACTAGTGGTGGGGTCTTTGCGGTCACAAGTGGTGACTAGGAGTAGAATCTTTACCGGACATCAGTGATGTTATACGGCAAGGTCTTTGCGGTCACAGATTGTGACTTGCATGTATTAACTTGCGGTTATATCTTTGCGGTCACACATTGTGACTAAAAAGTGGTCTTTGCGGTCACTAACAGTGGTGACTTAGAGGAAATCTTTGCGGTCACTAGTAGTGACTAACAGAATGATCTGTATCGTTGGAGATCAAAGTAAAACTTGGCAATCTCTCTGTGCAACTTAGTAGAGCTGATTAGAAACAAATGCAGGTTGTAGCAACGTCCAGCTGCAATGTTGCAGGAGGTAATCAGCAAAGGAAGTCTTGTAGTAGTTGTCTTTCCTTTCTTGGCAATTATAACAGCAATCAAAATAAAAACATAAAGTGCAGAGTGACAACAGTGTCAAGGTCAACGTGTTTCGCCCTTAGGCTTTATCTTGAATAGCGGGGAGGTCATCTCGTTTGGATCTTTAAGTTTTTTAATCCAATTTCTGGACATTATTATTTGTTACACTATATAACAGGTACCTGATTATCAAATAGCGGAAATATATACTACAGTTATTCAATTGTTTTCTCTGATGAAATCGATGTTATAAGGGAGACGTCCCTTTTTATTTTAAGTTATTAAATTTCTGTCTAATTATACAAATGTTTTATTAGTATTTATATATAGATAAGAAGCTCACATTAGACAACAAGTTTATATATATCAGTTGTATATACCTGTTTATATCTTTTTATTAACTGAATGTTGATAAATACTTAGGATTACCTACAATAAATATATAATAACAACATTGCAGTACATACATTAAACATTTATCCAATCACAAAATACAATATATTCAAATTATAGAATTTAACTAAATACTCTACCCGTGCTAATCTAACGCTGGACTACATTCACTACATATCAACCACTGTTTTCTTAGAGGGGAATACATTAGTCGAGCAGGGTCAATTCTCCAGCGCCTCATCTTTCTCACTACCATATAAATTACCATACCAAACTGGTATTATGTGAATGGAGTTATAGCACATCTAAATTATTTAAAGTGACAGCTATTATAATTACATAAACTACTAACAAAAATAGATTAAAAAAAGGGGGGAAAACAAGATGCCTGTTTAAAATAAGTAAATCTGACTCACGAATGGATCTTTCTAATTGGGGCCTTTCTCAAGTCTTGAGAAAGGCCCTATTGGTGGGCCGAAACGCGTTGGCATATATGGTGAGCTATATTCTTATTACTTAGAGTCTATTTTAAACAATACTGCTCTATGTTGTATTTTTTCTTATTTCACAGGTATTGGAGCTCTTCACATTATATGGAGTTTTATATTTGATACACTTGATTACCCCTTTTTTGATTTTCTTTATTTTTCATATATTTTTATATTTTTCACATTTTCTTGTTTCATATTTTCAGTATTTTTCACTCCTTTTTGGTGTAGTTTTGATTTTTGTGTTTTTTTTCAGAAATCGGATCACCAATCACTTATTGGCATAATTTATTTGGATCAGTTTATACACCTGGATCGTTTTGGATCACAAAGGTTTTTTGATCACTTGACTTAATATTATTTTGGATCACTTGACTTTATATTTCTTTACTTGGATTAATAGGACTTTCTTCACTCAGTCATTTGGACTTCACTGACATTTTAAAATATTATATATATATATATTTATATTTTTATTTTTATTTTTTACTGATAATTGGAATATCGCACACTTGATTCTCATTTCGTTTTTTATCTCCAACTGTCTTTGTGCCCTAGACCCCTAGGGGCCGTTTTACGTGTATATCTTGGACTTATTCTTCATATTTGTTTTATATTTTTATACCTTATTGTATCATTTTTATATCTTATTGTATTATCTTATTGTATTATCATAACATTGTGACTGTATTACTGGTTTTATTAGTACTATGGATCCATGTACTCTTATACATTTATAAAAATGTGTTATTGATTATCTGTTATTATATATGTGATATTAAACTCTGTTGATATTTTAGTATTTTAGCTTGTACTCTCCACTAAACCCAGCCTTTATCCTAGGCGCTCCTAACATATCCTACTTATCTGTCTTTCTCTTTGGGTAACTAGAGACCCATTTGTTATAGGAGCATAGGTCTTGGGAGTTAGCGCCGTCGGATAGATATAATTTTTGTTTATACTTTAGTACCATCTGGTAATGACACAGTCTTTTATTTACTCTGAGCAGCTGCAGTATGTAAAATGCTGGTGCACTGAGAATATCAAGCTATGCATTAACATGCACGTGCAGAGAAAAATATTAACACCAAAACAGTGATAATCTTTACTAGAAGCATTTATGCTAATACATGTATATTACAAATATGTTTCTATTCAAAGATGTAATTCATCTATGTGCATTTAAATTTTGACCGTAATGTTCCTTTAAGCCAATACTAGGCATGTGCATTTGGCAGTTTTGTTTGCTGCTGCATGTGGAAGAAGGTGGATGTGCGGCATCTGGCTCTTTTCGGAACCAAATTTATTCTTGTGAAAGTGCAGAACACTAAGATATGGATTTGCACAGATCTTACTTTGTTGCACTTTCACAAGAAGAAATCTACCTCTGAAAAGACTTGAATGCCATGAGCAGTCACCTTCTTCTGCATTCAACAGCTAATGACGAACGTGCATGCCCAGTCAATACTGATATCTAAATAAAATGAATGTTTGTATTGATTGCGCCTCTGAAGAATATTTTATAATCTTTCACATATTTATTCCACTTGTTCTTGCCAAGTATCTTAACCCCTTAATGACCAATAACATACAGGGTACATCCTACAAAAAAGTCCTTAACGACTAAGAATGTACCCTGTACGTCGTTGGTGTGTCCAATCGGTGGAAGCGATCCTGATCGCTTCCAGACGATTTCATGTTATTGCAGAAATGCCTCCAATATTGAGGCATCCTGCAATAACATTTGTTAGCCATCCGATGCAGATAGAGCCACTCTTTGGCCCTCTATGCATTGGTCATCGATGGTCGTAATCGTTGGTGGGTGGGAACCGATGCAGGGAGGCGGGTGGGTGGTTTGGCCATCGATGGGAGAATGTGGTCAGAGGGGGGCAAGATCACGTGCGGGGGTACGGTGGGAACACTACACTATGAGACACTTTCGGCTAGATTACGAGTTTTGCGTTATGAGTGAAAAAGCTTCATAACGCTGCTTTTTCACTACCGCTGGTATTACGAGTCTTGCAGGTATATCTGTACCGCACACTTTTTTGGCCGTAATGCAACGTAGCTACCACAGCTTTCAAAAAGTCCTTTTTCAATGGAACTTCCACAGCGCCGGTATTACGAGTTTGCCTGTCCAGTCAAAAAGTGAGCGGTACACCCTATATTGTCAAGATCCATACCGTAAACTGAAAGTCAGTAGTTCTGAGTTTTACGCTACAAAGCTGTAACATAACACTCATAACTTAAGTGCTAAAAAGTGCACTAACACCCATAAACTACCTATTAACCCCCTAAACCGAGGCCCTCCCACATCGCAAACACTAAAATAAAATTATTAACCCCTAATCTGCTGCTCCGGACATCACTGCCACTATAATAAACATATTAACCCCTAAACCACTGCCCCTGACATCGCAATCACTAGTTAAATATTATTAACCCCTAATCTGATGTCCCTAACATCTCCGCAACCTACATTACTGTTATTAACCCTTAATATGCTGCCCTCAAAATTGCCGCCACTATAGTAAAGTTATTAACCCCTAAACCTAACCCTAAGTGTAACCCGAACACCCACTAACTTTAATATAATTAAAATAAATCTAAATAAAAATGACTACTATCATTAACTAAATAATTCCTATTTAAAACTAAATACCTACTTACCTGTAAAATAAACCCTAAACTAGCTACAATATAACTAATAGTTACATTGTAGCTATCTTAGGTTTTATTTTTATTTCACAGCTAAGTTTGTATTTATTTTAACTAGGTAGATTAGTTAGTAAATAGTTATAAACTATTTACTAACTACCTAGCTAAAATAAATACAAATTTACCTGTAAAATAAAACCTAACCTGTCTTACACTAACACCTAACCTTACACTACAATTAAATAAATTACATTAATTAAATACAATTTACTAAATTACAAAAACAAACAAACACTAAATTACACAAAATAAAAAATAAATTATCAAATATTTAAGCTAATTAAACCTAATCTAATAGCCCGATCAAAATTGCCCCAAAGAATCAGCTCTTTTACCTGTAAAAAAAATACAAACACCCCAACAGTAAAACCCACCACCCACACAACCAAACCCCCCAAATAAAATCCTATCTAAAAAACCTAAGCTCCCCATTGCCCTGAAAAGGGCATTTGGATGGGCATTGCCCTTAAAAGGGCATTTAGCTCTTTTTCAAGTGCCCAAACCCTAATCTAAAAATAAAACCCACCCAATAAACCCTTAAAAAACCCTAACACTAACCCCCGAAGATCCACTTGCAGTTTTTGAAGACCGGACATCCATCCTCAACGAAGCCGGGAGAAGTCTTCATCCAAGCGGCAAGAAGTTCTCAATGAAGCCGGGAGAAGTCTTCATCCAAGTGGCAAGAATTGGTCCTCCATGCAGGCAGAAGTCTTCATCCAGATGGCATCTTCTATCTTCATCCTTCCGACGCAGAGCGGCTCCATCTTCAAGACATCCGGCATGGAGCATCCTCTTCTTTTTATGGTCGCTGAAGAATAAAGGTTCCTTTAAATGACGTCATCCAAGATGGCATCCCTTGAATTCCGATTGGCTGATAGAATTCTATCAGCCAATCGTAATCAAATGTGAAAAAATCCTATTAGCTGATGCAATCAGCCAATAGGATTGAGCTTCAATCCTATTGGCTAATCCAATCAGCCAATAGAATGCGAGCTCAATCCTATTGGCTGATTGGATCAGCCAATAGGATTGAAGCTCAATCCTTTTGGCTGATTGCATCAGCCAATCGGAATTCAAGGGATACCATCTTGGATGACGTCATTTAAAGGAACCTTCATTCTTCAGCAACCATCGAAAGAAGAGGATGCTCCACGCCGGATGTCTTGAAGATGGAGCCGCTCCGCGTTGGAAGGATTAATATAGGAGATGCCGTCTGGATGAAGACTTTTGCCCGCCTGGATGACCACTTTTTGACGCTTGGGTGAAGACTTCTCCCGGCTTCGTTGAGGACTTCTTGCTGCTTGGATGAAGACTTCTCCCAGCTTTGTTGAGGATGGATGTCCGGTCTTCAAAAACTGTAAGTGGATCTTCAGGGGTTAGTGTTAGGTTTTTTTAAGGGTTTATTGGGTGGGTTTTATTTTTAGCTTAGTGTTTGGGCTGAAAAAGAGCTAAATGCCCTTTTAAGGGCAATGCCCATCCAAATGCCCTTTTCAGGGCAATGGGGAGCTTAGGTTTTTTTCAGATAGGATTGTATTTGGGGGTTTGGTTGTGTGGGTGGTGGGTTTTACTATTGGGGGGTTGTTTGTATTTTTTTTTACAGATAAAAGATCTGATTTCTTTGGGGCAATGCCCCACAAAAGGCCCTTGTAAGGGCTATTGGCAGTTTAGTTTAGGCTATGTTTTTTTTTTATTTTGGGGGGCTTTTTATTTTGATAGGGCTATTAGATTAGGTTTAATTAGCTTAAATATTTGATAATTTATTTTTTATTTTGTGTAATTTAGTGTTTGTTTGTTTTTGTAATTTAGTTAATTGTATTTAGTTAATGTAATTTATTTAATTGTAGTGTAAGGTTAGGTGTTAGTGTAAGACAGGTTAGGTTTTATTTTACAGGTAAATTTGTATTTATTTTAGCTAGGTAGTTAGTAAATAGTTAATAGCTATTTACTAACTAGTCTACCTAGTTAAAATGAATACAAACTTGCCTGTGAAATAAAAATAAAACCTAAGACAGATACAATGTAACTATTAGTTATATTGTAGCTATATTAGGGTTTATTTTACAGGTAAGTATTTATTTAGTTTTAAATAGGAATTATTTAGGTATTAATTTTAATTTTTATTTAGATTTATTTAATTATGTTCAAGTTAGTGGGTGTTAGGGTTAGACTTAGGGCTAAGTTTAGGGGTTAATAAGTGTAGGTAGGTGGCGGCGATGTTAGGGGCAGCATATTAGGGGGTTAATAAGTATAATGTAGGTGGCGGCGATGTCAGGGGCAGCAGATTAGAGGTTAATAAGTGTAATGTAGGTATTGGCGATGTTGGGGGCGGCAGATTAGGGGTGTTTAGACTCGGGGTTTATGTTAGAGGGTTAGGTGTATACATAACTTTTCTTTCCACATAGGAATCAATGGGGCTGCGTTATGGAGCTTTACGCTTCTTTATTGCAGGCGTTAGGCTTTTTTTTTAGCTGGCTCTCCCCATTGATGTCTATGGGGAAATGGAGCACGAACATGTAAAAACAGCTCAAAGCAGTAATAGCAGCGCTATAGTGAGGTGAATGGTGCTCATAATGCAAAACTCGTAATCTAGATGTTTATTAGATAATGTGGGAGAGAGGAGGGGGGAATTTCTAGCTAAGGGATCTGGGAGGGGTGGGGGTTGGATATTGAGGGGGGGCAGCTACACTACAGAAACTATTTAATAATTTTATAAAAAATATATATTTTTTTAAAAATACCATATTTTATGGCAAACTGGGTACTGGCAGGCAGCTGCCAGTACCCAAGATGGCACACAATAAGGTAGAGGGGGAGAGGTTAGGGGGATCAGGGAGGTTGGGGGCTAAGAGGGGAGCCTAAATAGCTGAATATGTTTTTAACAAAAAACAACAAAAAAAACTTTTATTTTAGTACTGGCAGACTTTCTGCCAGTACTTAAGATGGCGGGGACAATTGTGGGGTGGGGGAGGGAAGAGAGCTGTTTGGGAGTGATCGTGGGGTGGGATGTTTCAGGTGGGAGGCTGATCTCTACACTAAAGCTGAAATTAACCCTGCAAGCTACCTAATTAACCCCTTCACTGCTGAGCATAATACAAGTGTGGTGCACAGCGGCAATTAGCGGCCTTATTATTAGCAAAAAACAATGCCAAAGACATATATGTCTGCTATTTCTGAACAAAGGGGATCCAAGAGAAGAATTTACCACCATTTGTGCCATAATTGCACAAGCTGTTTGTAAATAATTTCAGTGAGAACCCTAAAATTTGTGAAAAAGTGAACAATTTTTTTTATTTGATCGCATTTGGCTGTTAAATGGTGGCATGAAATATACCAAAATGGGCCTAGATCAATACTTTAGGTTGTCTTTTTAAAAAAAAAATATATACATGTCAAGGGATATTTAGTGATTCCTGAAAGATATCAGTGTTCCAATGTAACTATCACTAATTAAAAAAAAAAAAATGTTTGGAAGTAGCAAAGTGCTACTTGTACTTATTGCCCTATAACTTGCAAAAAAAGCAAAGAACATGTAAACATTGGGTATTTCTAAACTCAGGACAAAATTTAGAAACTATTTAGTATGGTTGTTTGTTGGTGGTTGCAGATGAGTAACAGATTTTAGGGGTCAAAGTTAGAAAAAGTGTGTTTTTTTCCATTTGTTTATCATATTTTATAATTTTTTTATAGTAAATTATCAGATATGATGAAAATAATGGTATCTTTAGAAAGTCCATTTAATGGCGAGAGAAATGGTATATAATATGTGTGGGTACAGTAAATGAGTAACAGGAAAATTACAGCTAAACACAAGCACAGCAGATTGGAACAGCCAAGAGAATGCGAGCTCAAGCCTATTGGCTGATTGGATCAGCCAATAGGATTAAACCTCAATCCTATTGGCTGATTGCATGTATTTGGGGGTTTGGTTGTGTGGGTGGTGGGTTTTACTATTGGGGGGTTGTTTGTATTTTTTTTTTACAGATAAAAGATCTGATTTCTTTGGGGCAATGCCCCACAAAAGGCCCTTGTAAGGGCTATTGGCAGTTTAGTTTAGGCTATGGTTTTTTTTTATTTTGGGGGGCTTTTTATTTTAATAGGGCTATTAGATTAGGTTTAATTAGCTTAAATATTTGATAATTTATTTTTTATTTTGTTTAATTTAGTGTTTGTTTGTTTTTGTAATTTAGTTAATTGTATTTAGTTAATGTAATTTATTTAATTGTAGTGTAAGGTTAGGTGTTAGTGTAAGACAGGTTAGGTTTTATTTTACAGGTAAATTTGTATTTATTTTAGCTAGGTAGTTAGTAAATAGTTAATAGCTATTTACTAACTAGTCTACCTAGTTAAAATGAATACAAACTTGCCTGTGAAATAAAAATAAAACCTAAGTCAGATACAATGTAACTATTAGTTATATTGTAGCTATATTAGGGTTTATTTTACAGGTATTTATTTAGTTTTAAATAGGAATTATTTAGGTATTAATTTTAATTTTTATTTAGATTTATTTAATTATGTTCAAGTTAGTGGGTGTTAGGGTTAGACTTAGGGCTAAGTTTAGGGGTTAATAAGTGTAGGTAGGTGGCGGCGATGTTAGGGGCAGCATATTAGGGGGTTAATAAGTATAATGTAGGTGGCGGCGATGTCAGGGGCAGCAGATTAGAGGTTAATAAGTGTAATGTAGGTATTGGCGATGTTGGGGGCGGCAGATTAGGGGTGTTTAGACTCGGGGTTTATGTTAGAGGGTTAGGTGTATACATAACTTTTCTTTCCACATAGGAATCAATGGGGCTGCGTTATGGAGCTTTACGCTTCTTTATTGCAGACGTTAGGCTTTTTTTTTAGCTGGCTCTCCCCATTGATGTCTATGGGGAAATGGAGCATGAACATGTAAAAACAGCTCAAAGCAGTAATAGCAGCGCTATAGTGAGGTGAATGGTGCTCATAATGCAAAACTCGTAATCTAGATGTTTATTAGATAATGTGGGAGAGAGGAGGGGGGGAATTTCTAGCTAAGGGATCTGGGAGGGGTGGGGGTTGGATATTGAGGGGGGCAGCTACACTACAGAAACTATTTAATAATTTTATAAAAAATATATTTTTTTTAAAAAATACCATATTTTATGGCAAACTGGGTACTGGCAGGCAGCTGCCAGTACCCAAGATGGCACACAATAAGGTAGAGGGGGAGGGGTTAGGGGGGATCAGGGAGGTTGGGGGCTAAGAGGGGAGCCTAAATAGCTGAATATGTTTTTAACAAAAAACAACAAAAAAAACTTTTATTTTAGTACTGGCAGACTTTCTGCCAGTACTTAAGATGGCGGGGACAATTGTGGGGTGGGGGAGGGAAGAGAGCTGTTTGGGAGTGATCGTGGGGTGGGATGTTTCAGGTGGGAGGCTGATCTCTACACTAAAGCTGAAATTAACCCTGCAAGCTACCTAATTAACCCCTTCACTGCTGAGCATAATACAAGTGTGGTGCACAGCGGCAATTAGCGGCCTTATTATTAGCAAAAAACAATGCCAAAGACATATATGTCTGCTATTTCTGAACAAAGGGGATCCAAGAGAAGAATTTACCACCATTTGTGCCATAATTGCACAAGCTGTTTGTAAATAATTTCAGTGAGAAACCTAAAATTTGTGAAAAAGTGAACAATTTTTTTTATTTGATCGCATTTGGCTGTTAAATGGTGGCATGAAATATACCAAAATGGGCCTAGATCAATACTTTAGGTTGTCTTTTTAAAAAAAAAATATATACATGTCAAGGGATATTTAGTGATTCCTGAAAGATATCAGTGTTCCAATGTAACTATCACTAATTAAAAAAAAAAAAATGTTTGGAAGTAGCAAAGTGCTACTTGTACTTATTGCCCTATAACTTGCAAAAAAAGCAAAGAACATGTAAACATTGGGTATTTCTAAACTCAGGACAAAATTTAGAAACTATTTAGTATGGTTGTTTGTTGGTGGTTGCAGATGAGTAACAGATTTTAGGGGTCAAAGTTAGAAAAAGTGTGTTTTTTTCCATTTGTTTATCATATTTTATAATTTTTTTATAGTAAATTATCAGATATGATGAAAATAATGGTATCTTTAGAAAGTCCATTTAATGGCGAGAGAAATGGTATATAATATGTGTGGGTACAGTAAATGTGTAACAGGAAAATTACAGCTAAACACAAGCACAGCAGATTGGAACAGCCAAGAGAATGCGAGCTCAAGCCTATTGGCTGATTGGATCAGCCAATAGGATTAAACCTCAATCCTATTGGCTGATTGCATCAGCCAATAGAATTTTTCCTACCTTAATTCTGATTGGCTGATAGAATTCTATCAGCCAATCGGAATTCAAGGGACGCCATCTTGGATGACGTAATTTAAAGGAACATTCATTCAGTCGTCGGATGTCGTTAGAAGAGGATGCTCCGCGTCGGATGTCTTGAAGATGGACACGCTCCGCGCCGGATGGATGAAGATAGAAGATGCCGCCTGAATGGAGACTTCTGCCCGTCTGGAGGACCTCTTCTGCCCGGCTTGGATGAAGACTTCTGACCGTCTGGAGGACCATTTCGCCCTGCTTCGTTGAGGACTTCGGCCTGGTTAGGTGAAGACGTCTCAAGGTAGGGTGATCTTCAAGGGGTTAGTAATCCAAAAAAGAATGACTCCTCTGTAGTAAAAATCCAAAATGTATTAATCATACAGGATCAGACAAAGGACCACAACGTTTCGGGGTCAGTACCCCTTAGTCATGTTTGGATTACTATTATTGAGTGTGGCAGTCACTATAAGGATTACCCTCTTCCATTTTGGATTGTGCTCTGTGCTGGACTTTACCTTTTTTACTTCAAGGGGTTAGTGTTAGGTTTTTTTAAGGGGGGATTGGGTGGGTTTTAGAGTAGGGTTGGTTGTGTGGGTGGTGGGTTTTAATGTTGGGGGGTTGTAATTTGTTTTTACAGGTAAAAGAGCTGATTACTTTGGGGCAATGCCCCACAAAAGGCCCTTTTAAGGGCTATTTGTAATTTAGTGTAGGGTAGGGCTTTTTTATTTTGGGGGACTTTTTTATTTTGTTAGGGGGATTAGATTAGGTGTAATTAGTTTAAAAATCTTGTAATTATTTTATTTTCTGTAATTTAGTGGGCGTTTTTTTGTACTTTAGATAATTGTTTTTAATTGTATTTAATTGTATTAAGTTTAGGGAATTTATTTAATTATAGTGTAGTGTTAGGTTTAATTGTAACTTAGATTAGGTTTTATTTTACAGGTATATTTGTCTTTATTTTAACTTGAAAGTTATTAAATAGTTAATAACTATTTAATAACTATTGTACCTAGTTAAAATAAATACAAAGTTGCCTGTAAAATAAATATAACCCCTAAGCTAGCTACAATGTAACTATTAGTTATATTGTAGCTATCTTAGGGTTTATTTTATAGGTAAGTATTTAGTTTTAAATAGGAATTATTTAGTTAATGATAGTAATATTTATTTAGATATATTTAAATTATATTTGTTAGGGGGTGTTAGGGTTAGACTTAGGTTTAGGGGTTAATAAATTTAATATAGTGTCGGCGACATTGGGGGGCGGCAGATTAGGGGTTAATAAATGTAGGTTGGTGGCGGCGGTGTAGGGGGGGGCAGATTAGGGGTTAATAAATATAATGTAGGTGGCAGTGGTGTAGGGAAAGCAGATTAGGGGTTAATAAGTATAATGTAGTTGGCGGCGGTGTAGGGGGGCAGATTAGGGGTTAATAAGTATAATGTAGGTAGGGACGGCAGATTAGGGGTTAATAAGTATAATGTAGGTGGCGGCGGGGTAGGGGGGCAGATTAGGGGTGTTTAGACTCGGGGTACATGTTAGGGTGTTAGGTGTACACGTTCCCATAGGAATCAATGGGATATCGGGCAGCAGCGAACATAAGCTCTTGAAGCTTTCTGACTCCCATTGATTCCCATGGCATCCGCCGCCTCCAGGGCGGCGGATTGAAAACCAGGTACGCTGGGCCGGAATAATGCAAAGCGTACCTGGTAGTAGTTTGATAACTTCCAAAAGTAGTCAGATTGTGCTGAACTTGCATTCGGAACACCTGTAGTGACATAAGCATCGATCTGTGTCGGACTGAGTCCGGCGGATCGTATGTTATGTCACTAAATTCTACTTTTGCCGGTTTGTAGGGTTTGATAACTAAGGAGGCAAATCAGGCTCGCCACAAATATGCTGCGGAATTCCAGCGTATTTGCAGTTGACGGCTTGATAAATACATGCCATTGTATAGACAATGACTATTTCTTTTATTATTTTTTAATTATTCCCAAAAATAGAACAGTACAAATTTACCTGTGTAAAAATAAAATTAAAGAGACCTAAAGACCCCAGATTTTTGTTTCACAATTCAGATAGAGTTTACAATTATGAAAAAAATAAATTCCAATTTACTATTTATCAAATTTAGGGGATGGTCACAATCAATTTATTTCATGACTTTTCTATAAAAGTCACCACTAAAGTCTGTGGGATTTTGCAGATAAATCATTTGATTGACCAATTTCTATGTTCTTTTGGTATCCTCTGTTTAAAAACAAGTAAGTAAACTCAGGAGTTGCACATGTGTGGAGCACTATACATCAACATTTTTGCAAGAATGCTAGTAACAATGTAATTCCGTGTTTGCACGTACATTAATAAACTCACATTTATGAATGATTCCCATTTACAAATGCAATAATGTATATGCAAGCACTATAAGACACACTGTTGTGACCGTGTATGGACTTAGTGTGCATGAAGGCGCGTCCCCTATAAAAGACCCAGTCACGAAGGCTCAATCTTATTTGAACATCTTCTATGCAGATCTCATGATGCGAGGGAGCAGGATCATGCTTTACAGCTTTAGTACTTTTTTAAATCCAGTAAAAGAAGATATAAGTACTTTTAATTAAAGCCTCTAATTTCAATTTTGTTTTAACCCCTAGATGCCGTTAGGATGTTCTATGCCACCCCAAACGGTATGAAACATCCTAACTTAGCACGGCATGGGATGTCATTTGGAGTCATGTGATTGCAGTGCCAATCATGTGACTTTCTCTTTGCTCTTTTCTTTACGGTCTGAACTTGGACAGTTGCCTCTGTCCTGGAGAAGTTAAGATTACTCCAAACCAGAAACCGTGCATTTATAAACAATAAATAAAAATATTTTAACAAACAATACTTAAAAGCAACAATATAGCAGTTGAGCAGTCTTACATTTTATGCCCACCCTTTCAAGATAAAAATGACATTCATATGGTTTTGCGGTGGTACAGCCCACAAGAAGGCTCTTGCCTGTCCCTCTTTTCCATATCATGTTTATGCGCCATGCTGTATTAAAAACCTGTTTTAGTGACTTTTTAAGTAGGCCAGTCTCCACATCAGAGGCTGCGTTGTAGGAACATAAAAGTTTTACTTTGGCATTATAAATTTACATATTTTATTCAGATTTTAGTACATATGAATATTTAAAGAGCTCATGCCTCTTATTTACTAGAAATGTCAATACATTTAACATTGCTTTGGCAATCATAGTTACTATACATATTTATATTTGTATGCTATCAGAAAATCATGTACACCTAATAGTTGCTATTTCATTTAATAAACAGCTTCTGGCATAAAGCACTTAAACAAGTTAAGAATATTACAACTGTCTGATGTACCTGAAATTGGAAAAGGTATGGACTTCATAGCAGAGGCAATATCAAACACTTGTTGTGAACTTGAAGACCTTAAACTAACCAACTGCTGCTTGACTGGAAGAGCTTTGAAAACGATTTGTGAGTATAAAAGATTTGACTTTACTTCTCACATTTTCCAATGGAAAAAAAGTTTTTCTTTCATACTTGTATGGAAGTACCTGGTTTTAGTAATTATGTTTTGGAAACTTTACAACTGTCCCAAAACTTTGGCGCTGTGTGGTTAAAGGGACACTCAAGCCAAAATTAAACTTTCAAGATTCAGATAGAATAGACAATTTTTAACAACTTGCCAATTTACTTCTTCCATTAACAACATTTGCACAGTCTTTTTTTATACAGTATTTACACTTTTTTGAGTCCCCAGCTTCTATTGAGCATGTTCAAGAATTCACAGAATATACGTATATGCATTTGTGATTGGCTGATGGCTGTCATATGATACAGGGAGATTGGAAATAGACATAACTTTGAAATTTGTCAGAAAAAAAAATACTACTCGCTTGAAGGTACATTGTTATGCAGCTTACAATATATATTTTAATGTCCCTTTAAGGAACAAAGAAGGAAATACAGAACATGCAAAAAGAGTTACCCAGATTTGGCAAATGCATGACCTATTGCTGTAGCCACAGTTGCTCACATGCACAATAAAATCTATCAGTGAAATAATGATAACTTTCAAATTAATATTTTAATATGCACTGGGGAAATTCAAATTTAACTTTTTTGTTTCTTTAATAAGTTGATGAAAACTAAGATTGAATGAGTAAGAAACATTCAAGTGGTTGGTCAGAACAAGAAATCTTTGGTAGTATTTTGCTCTGAATAAAAAATAATAAGTAAAAATGCACTTCTGAAAGAATAATTTATTTTTCACAGCACAGAGTATGATCACTTTCCCTAATCTTCAAATGATAGACTTCTCTAATAATTATTTGGAAGAAGATGGAGAACAGTCGATGATGGACTTTGGTGAGCTCTGAAATTGAAATTTCTTTTAGGTTTTAAAATATGTGCTAAGCTAAATTATTTTTGTTTTCAGCCCAGGCTTTAACTCCAGTCATAAAAACACTATTGTTACCTGGAGGCTCCAGAGTTGCTGCCTGCCTAGATACGTTACTTGAAAAGCTTACTGAGATGCATGGACTGACAAAGCTTGGCTTTAAAAGATGGAACCTGACAGATGATGACATAGCAAAGCTAGGTAAGTATAGTGAGTGTTATTATAAACCATGTTCCAGTATATTTGTAAGAGTCATTAAACTCAACAATGTCTTTATATCATTTAAACATCATTAAGTATTCTGGCACAAAAGCTGTTTAAAAATTATTAGCTAGTTGCTAACTGTAGACACGGTTCAGAGACAAAGTTGCATAACTGTAGCTACAAATAGCAGTTACGACCTATTTGGCCCAACCCACTACAGATGAAAATACTTGTATGTATTTGTTTCATGATTAAATATAGTTAAATAGATGTTAAAAATATTAATGTTGTAAAAACAGATTTTAAATGAATGGACATGGTTAAGTATTTATATTGGGCTAAATTAGATTAGAAGTGTAGCACTATTTAACGTGCGCCCTTAAAGGGACAGTACATTTACAAACTAATGTTATATAATTCTGCACATTGTGCAGAATTATATAACATTAGTTTACAGGCAGCTTTATACATTAAAGTATTGCAGATACATTTTATCTAAAAGCTTCCTTTTCCAGAACGCCGCTCTTTGCTCTACTGAGTGGATCTGTTTTTTCCACAGCTCATCCGGCAACGCTGTCTAGTCACAGTGTGCCTGGTCGGGCCATTAAAATGAATGTAGCTCGCTTCTGCTACTAGACCAGAGCGGGAGCAAACTACATTCATTTTAATGGCGCCACCGGGCACACTGGGACTAGAGAGTGTTGCCACGATGCGCTGTGGAAAAACCAGACCCGCTCAGTAGAGCAAGGAGCGGCGTTCTGGAAAAGGGAGCTTTTACATAAAATGTATCTGCAATACTTTAATGTATAAAGCTGCCGGTAAGCTAATGTTGTTATATAATGTGCAGAATTATATAACATTAGTTTGTAAGTTTACTGCCCCTTTAAAAAAACGGTAGTACTTTGCTCTAAGTGCAATTAGCCAGAGTTCAGACCTCTGGTTAATTAAAAACAATGTCTCCCAAATGCCCCCCAAATAATGTGTAACGTTCCTTTTATTAAAATAAAAAATATGAGCTTTTTTTTTTTTAAAATAACTGCACAAAGCACTTATAAGGGGTTAAAGCGAGGGGATGTGGGGTATTAGAAAAGAAACAGCCCTAAAAAGTGCCTTAACATATGTTTGATACTTTACCTGCAACATATATGAATATGTACATATATATTTATGTGTTTATATTAGTGTATATACACATATTAACACATAAATACTGTATATATGTATATAAGTATATACATATACATTTACAGTTTAAAACACAGTACCAATAGACAGCTATTTTCAGCTTTTCAGGGCCATTTTCTTTCTAATACCCCACATCTCCTCGCTTTAATCCCTTATAAGTGCACATTTGCGTGTTCTGGTATTACTAGGTGGAGTGCAAATATCACTTTTAAAAAAGCGCAATTTTGCGCTCCACTTATAATCGAAGCCATTATATATTATTTCTAAAATGATCTTCAGGGCCAGACTGGGAAATTAGTCTGGCCCTGAAAATGTAAGAAAACCGACCCCAGCCCCCCCCCCCCCTACCATGCCTAGGGCCATGTTTCATCCAGAACAGGCCCCCACACCCTGCCACAAGCTCCCACATCCTTGTCAGAAGCAGAGCGGCCTTGAAGAAATGTGCTCCACAAGGCTGGCTCTGGGACCTCCCAGACCAAGGATGTGCCCCGAGGGCGGCCCACTGTGAAAAGTCCCATTATCACGGCGGGCCAATCTGGCACTCATAATGTTCATCATTCTTTTTACTAATCTGTGGGCATTTTAAGCAATCTTGAAGATTAAGGTTGGGTTGCTGTGTGCAATTGTTTGACAACTCATAAGTAGTAAATCATTGCTATGTTCCTACAGTTCCAGTATGATCTGGTTTCTAAAATGGAGCTGGTACAACAGTCACAGTGGCCCTGTGTTTTTTTTTGTGTGTTTTTTTTATAACAGCTCCATTTTAGTGACTTGCATAGGATATATTCCTGCATATATTTTGTAAGTATATTTTAAGATTTTGAATAGTTTAATCTTGCAAACCAAATAGTGTATCTTTTAGTTTACCTAGTTGAAATAATTTTGTGCATTTGGGAGTCTTTTACCTGTGCTGACCAATAATAATTCAATTACTATTCTTACAATTGAAATATATATGTTTAGGAGATTGAGAGCATTTCTGATTTAATGAATAACATGCTCAAAGTGTGACTTACTTACTTGTAACATGAGCTAATCTAAAGCTCCCACCTAAAGTGATTGAAGTATTGACCCCTGGGCCACCCTCTATGACACCACACTACATTCTGTGTTCGTACCCTCAACATATTAATACAATTTAGCTCCATTTATGAAATCCCTCAGGTTGCTTACTACTTAACTGATCCCTGGGATTTAAGGGGGTCTGGTGCATGTTCCAGTGTAGTTATTATTTACATTGAGAAGCAATATAGCGTGAGTAAATGTGTGGGGTGATGGAAGAGATACTGAATACATAAAAATGTTAAAGGGACAGTAAACCTTGTATAATTTTTAAATGTGCAGTATGTATGTAATTTTATAGCATAATACCAGGCTTACCTTCAAAAAAAGATTTTAACATGGGGGCGGAGTCTGGCCATGCAGGGACATGGCCGCACTGTGCTGAAGCTCTGAGCAACTTTTCCCTTACACCTGTCTTAATCAGCAGTAAGAGCCTTGATAAGCAGATGGAGCTTTAGCTTAAAGTTCCCAGAACCTGAGGGGAAACTTTTGAAAAACAGGGCATTGTTAACAGTGACGCCACACGGCCCAATAGCAGACTTCGAGGAGACATGACTTGAGCTGCGCCACGCGGCCTACCAACTACTTTAGCCTTCAGAGGAGCGGCGCACCACCATACAGCAGCCTTCAACCTGATAGATGGGATTAAGGGGCCGAAAAATTCAGCACAACTACCCACAATGACCAGGCAAGGTAAAGCAGACCATGCATAAACGGGAAAACGCATTAGTAATGGGGGCCCAGCATATCCTGGACGTTATTTCATAAGCAGGGAGAAGGGGACACAAAAATAGTTGGAAATACCTATAAATACAAAGATCATAACTACAGATGACCTTTTACAGCAACTTCTGTATATTTTACTTATGACCATAAGAACAGAAACAAAATGAAAGGTTAATGCAAAAAATTTTTATATACAGGGAGCTCTTGTTTAACGCAAACAGAGGCCTGTAAGCAAATATTTGAACTGGGCGAGTTTATTATCAGGACAGTCACTATGAGACGAATAGTGGACACTACATTAAATAATACTACTAATACCTGAAGCAATTCATATAAACAGAAATAACTACAATCAAGAAAGAAATAAACATACTGGGCTCCAGGATAACCAGCCAAGACCCTATCTCTACTATATCTACTGCAGAATCAGGCCTATCATAGCATGCATCCTTGATATGCTCTCTATGGGAGAAAGTTGAAGATCTTGAGAATCGGGGGAGGAGGAGCAATTAGAGGTATACCTGAAGACATTACCACAGAAACCCTCCACCCTTATCCCATACAATTCTTTAACACTATTACCAACTGTACTAGATTCACAGACTTATTGTTAGGGTACCAGGAATCAGACTGAAAAGTGAAGTGCAAAAATAATCCCACCTTTTATTAATAACAAAAAATAATAAAAAGTCCACAAGCCAAATGACAAGCCAGGAGTCAAAGCCAGAGCTGGCAGTCAGACGAGCCGAGTCAGGAGCCAAAGCGAGTATTTGAAATGGACCAACATAATGGGGAGCCAGTTTATTGGAAGGCACACGAAGGCTCAAGTTGCGGGAGGACAGCCAAACACCAACCTGGTAGGAAGGCGTGGGCAGACGCCTACGATCAGTCTGGAATTTTTGGCACTGCATAGACCGATGAAGGCAATCCTGAATCTCCACCCACATGGAATGGAGTTGCCGCAGATGCTCCCCCAAAGCCGGAATTACCCTGAGACATAAATGAATTGGGCAACAAGGATGGTTGAAACCCATAATTCGCCATGAATGGGGATATCTGGGAGAAAGCATTAATAGCACTATTAAAAGCGAACTCTGCCCAAGGTAACAGTTCAAACCAATTATTGTGGTGATCTGAGACATAGCAACGGAGGAACTGTTCCAGAGCTTGATTGGACCATTCCGCAGCCCCATTGGATTGAGGTTGATATGCCGAGGAGAAGGAAAGATAGATCCTCAATTGAGTACAAAAGGAGTGCCAAAATCTGGAGACAAACTGGCTACCCCGGTCCGACACTATCTCCTTGGGTAACCCATGTAAACGGAAGACCTCCCGGGCAAAAATTTAAGCAAGCTCCTGAGCGGTAGGCAGCTTCTTCAAGGGAATGCAATGTGACATTTTAGAAAAACGGTCAACCACCATTAGGATAACAGTATTGCCATTGGAAACAGGGAGTTCAACAATGAAGTCCATGGAAAGATGTGTCCAAGGACGCTCACCATTAGCAATTGGTTGGAGAAGACCCACAGGAAGAAGTTGAGGAGTCTTGTTCTGTGCACAGACTGAGCAGGAGGCAACATACGCAGCAACATCGGAACGAAGACCTGGCCACCAGAATTGTTGAGTGACAGACCAAATCATTTGGTTCTTGCTCAGGTAACCTGCTGCTTTAGGATAGTGGTAAGTGTGCAATAGTTTAGTTTGAAGATTCTCAGGTACAAAGCACTTACCACTAGGTTTCTCAGGAGGTGCATTGGTTTGTGCAGCCAGGATCTCCTCCCCAAGGGAGAAGTCAAATTAGTATGTATGGTGGCCAAAATATGGTCAGGAGGTATAACTGGAGTAGGCACAGACTCCTCCTTGGACAGAGGTGAAAATTGTCGAGAGCGGGCATCAGTCCTAAAATTCTTACTATCAGGCTGGTAGGAGCTTGCATAATTAAACCAAGACAAAAATCCTGTCAAAAATGGCCTGTCGGGGCGACAAACATTTTGCTTCGGATAGATAAGTTAAATTCTTGTGGTAGGAATGGGAACTGGTACGCTAGTACCCTCGAGAAAGTGCCTCCATTCCTTGAGTGCCAAAATTATGGCCAGTAATTCCCTGTCCCCAATTTCATAATTGCACTCTGCTGGAGACAATTTCTTAGAGAAGAAACTGCACAGATGCAAGGAACCATCAGACGTAGGACGTTGAGATAAGAGAGCACCTACTCCAGTCTCAGATGCATCGACCTCAAGAACGAAAGGCAGGACAGGGTTAGGATGAGCCAGAACTGGAGTGGCAGCAAAGGCAGTCTTAAGGCTCTCAAAGGCCTTAATGGCAGTAGGTGACCAATAGAGTAGATCATTCTCTTTAGGGGTCATTTCTGTGATAAGTTTGAAAAAGGAAGAAAAGTTTTTAATAAACTTTCTATAGTAATTGGTGAAGCCCAAAAAACATTGAATAGACCGAAGACCAACTGGACGAGGCCACTGCAGAACTGCAGACAACTTGTCAGGATCTATGGAGAACCTTGCAATGGAGATTACATAACCTAGAAAGGTTACTTGAGTCTGATGGAACTCACATTTCTCGAGTTTACAAAACAGGCCATTCCCACGTAGTCTCTGAAGTACCCGTGTGACATCAGAACTATGAGCCTCAAGTGTGGGTGAGTGTATGAGGATGTCGTCTAAGTACTCCACAACACACTGTTGCAACATATCTCATAGGACATCATTAATAAATTCCTGAAAAACAGCAGGAGCTGTTTTCCATTCGTGACCCTCCTTGATCCTAACTAGATTGTACGCTCCTCTCAAATCAAGTTTAGAAAAGGCCATAGCTCCCTTGAGACAGTCAAACAGTTCTGTAATGAGCAGGATAGGGTAAGCATTCTTAATGGTAAGATGATTTAGACCCCTATAATCGATGCATGGTCTTAACTCGCCACCCTTTTTCTTCACAAAGAAGTAGCCAGCCCCTGCAGGAGAGCAGGATTTGTGGATGATTCCCCGCAACAGAGCATCAGCAACATACTCCTCCATAGCACAATCCTCTGCAACAGACAGAGGGAAAACCCGGCCCCGAGGAGGAATGGCTCTGGGTTGCAGGTCTATGGCACGATCGTAAGACCGGTGAGGAGGCAACGTACCGGCAAGCACCTTGTCAAAACTTCTAGGAACTCACGGTACTCCTCTGGCAATTTTGATACTGAAGAAGTGCACAAGACTTTGACTGGTTTCCGAAGACAAGTGGAAATACATTGCGGAGACCATGACAAAATTTCAGACCTGTGCCAGTCGAGACTGAGATTCTGCTTTTGGAGCCAAGGATAACCCAGAACAACCGGAAAATGTGGAGAGTTTATCACCTGGAACTGGAGGGTTTCAAAATAGAGAGCCCCAACAGCCATGGATAACAGAGCGGTTTCTCAATAAAATAGCCCGCAGCACCGGAGTCAACAAGAGACTGGGTGACTATGGAGAAGTCCACCCAGGAAAGGACAACTGTGATAAACCACCCAAGGTCTGCCCCTGACAGGACCTTAAGTGCGAGCATTTCCCAGACGTGTAGGGCAAGACTTTAAAAGGTGGCCCTGTAACCCACAATAGAGGCAGAGCAACAAGGGCTTCATTATTCCAACCTACCTCTGCGGCAAGTGTACGGAACTCAATGACATACTGAGCAACAGTTCTCGTACCTTGCTGAATGGACATGAGTCATTTAGCAGCAGAGGAGGAGCGAGCTAGAATATCAAATACCCATTTTAAAGGAGACCACAAATTCAGGGAAATTTGAAATCACTGGTTTATTAGTCTCCCACAAGGGATTAGCCCAAGAAAGAGCCATGTCAGAGAGTAAAGAGATGAGAAATCCCACCTTAGCTCTGTCAGAGGGAAACGCCTGAGGTAACATCTCAAAATAAATGCCCACCTGGTTCAAAAACCCTCTGCACTGATTAGGATTGCCTCCATATTGCTGTGGTAGAGGTGCAGAACCGAACATGCTCCTGGTAGGACTAGGTGCAGCAGCAGAAACAGGAGCAGCCATAACTTGTGGGACACTCTGATCCAAATGTGCAGTGTGAGTCAGAAGGGTTTGCAGGGCTAGTGCAAATTGATCCAAGCGGTAATCCTGTTCATCCATCCTGGAAATGATGGTGGGTAAAGGTGGATTATTAGCACCGTCAGGATTCATGGCCCTTGCTTAATGTCAGGGTACCAGGAATCAGACTGAGACGTGAAGTGCAAAAATAATCACAGCTTTATTAATAACAAAAAATAATAAAAAGTCTACAAGCCAAATGACAAGCCAGGAGTCAAAGCCAGAGATAGCAGTCAGATGAGCCGAGTCAGGAGCCAAAGTGAGTAGTCAGACGAGCCGGGATCAGGAACTAGGAAAACAGCAGAGTCAGGAACAATACAGGGATCAGGAACCAGAAGGGACATCAGACAAGCCAGGTAATACACAGGAACTGGAACACAGGAACTAACAAACAAGTCTGAGACAAAGCAAGAGCAAAAGCATACTGAACCGAGGCCCTTTAAATAATAAGTATGACATCATAATCCTGGGACTGCAACCTGTCTCACACTGATGATGTTCACCAGTTTGGCCATAAGAGGGTGCCCAGATGAGAGAGCAGTATTACACACTCTGCATCAGATTCAGTGAGAGAGGTAAGTAAAATGGCAGCCAGAAGCAAATAGCAAACAAAGCAGGGTGAAACCCTGACACTTATCTATAGAACAAGCTCATAGAGCACTACTTCCACGTCCTAAGTCAACAGCCCCACCTAGAGACGTTATAGTCAAACTACTTAATTTCAAGAAGAGAGAATTAATTTGGAATGTAGCTAGATCTATGCATCCTCTTCAATTTCTGAACAAAAAATTACAAATCTACCAAGATCTTTGTCCCAGAACGTTAGAAAAGAGAAAATCATTGAAGTTTATTACCTCGGTACTACAAGAACACAAAATGAAATACCGTTGGGGCTTCCCCTTCAGCTTGATCATACCACAGGATGGAAAAATGCAGATATATAAAGACATCACAGACCTAAACACCATCTCCAGGTCCCTGAGACTTTCCTTTAATTCACCACCTAGCCTCACAGAAGAAGAAGGCACTTCCGATCCCAAATTCTTCTACTACTAACCAAGCATCATCCTGGACTATAGTCACCAGAGGGAAAAAATAACAGAAGTCCAACCTTCAACACGTCAACCTTCCTCTGAGACTACAATCCTTTAGATGACATGATAAGTATTTTCTGTAGAGAATGCCTTTCATAGGATATATTTTGTATTGCATTTGTCCTAGAGGTCTTCTTATTTAGGTATAAATACCCTCATTATAGGTAGGCACTTTATTATACCTTGAATTTACAAAATCCAGATATGAAAGTAATGGAGGGAGTATGGGACAAGGCCATTAAAATAACATTGAGAACATTAAAATACTAAATTGATAGCTGAACTCTGGACTCTATCATAAATGTGAGTCAGGCAAATCTGCCAAGGTGATGGGGAGGAGAGTCATCCCCCCTCACTTTTTTCAGTTCTCCACACGAGAGATGACCTCTATTTGTTTAAACATTGTTATTATTTTTTTTGTTATTATCAAGTTTTTCATGTTATGTATTGTTAAAGGTTTTACTTCTTGTTTATTGGCTATCCATCAGACCAGGTGTTTGACAAATACCTCACCAGACAGCGGACTATACTTATCCCCAAATAAAATTCTAACATATTCCTACCAAATCGCTCATGACTTCACAAACACACAACCACAAAGGTAACAACCTTTTTAACATTATTACTATCAATTCCAAGGGCCTAAACTCTCCTAGGAAAAGGACTTCAGCCATAGCAGATTTCAAACGCCACACAGGTGATTATAATTTTATTACAAGTAACCCACTTTCTCAAAGACAGGGAACCCAAAACATTTCTCTATAAATATGGCAAAGCATTCTATGCCTCACACCCAAAAAAAATTTCAAAGAGTAGAAATTATATTTAAAGCAAACATCCCCTTCCATGAAATTAAAATAATTAAAGACAAATAAGGGAGATACCTTCTCATTTCCGTCCTCTTATATGGTCGACTGATCACTAAAGTCTCCATATATACGCACCAGCCACCAAACATAAATTTCTTAACCATGTATCCAATATAATCTTAGAACACCAAAAAGGCACATTAATCATAGGAGGCGATCTAAACATTCCTTTGAATACAGAATTAGACTGCTCAACAAAAAAAAAAAAACATACATGGAGTCTGCCTGTATCACTAAAACCAATAATATACTTAAAGAAATGACATGTCTTGATGTATGGAGAACTTTATACCCAACAAAAAAAGTATACACAAGAATAGATTACATCTTCACAGACATCAATATCATAAGTTTATTCCGATCTGCAAACATAACTCCAGCCACTTGGTCAAATCATGCTGGAGTCAAATGCTCCTTCATATGGCCATCTAAATCCCTAAGAAACTTTAATTGGAGACTTGATGAAAACTTATTGACAAACCCTAAGCTCCAAGTGATGCTCCAAAACAATATAATTAGAATTTTTTCAACAAAACCACCAAAATGACACCTCCCCTCAAAACAAATAAAAGCACATAAAAGCATAATAATGGGAAATTTAATATCTCAGAAACCTCACATTAATAAACTAAAGAGAGAAGGGATAGCTAATCTCATAACTGAAATAACACATCTAGAAAATTTATACAAACATGACCCTAAGAATATGGACACCCTGCAACTCCTCCAATCTAAACGTTTCCTCTTAGCAGCTACCCTAAATAAAGAACATACCCGACAACACTTGCTCTTAAGACAACAAACATTCATAGAGCAAAATAAACCAGGGAGATCAATGGCACGCTATAAAAAAAAAATCTAAATCCTCCTACATTTTAAATATCAAAGACCACAAAGGAAAATAACAACATTCATCCCACAATATCGCAGAAACATTTCAGAAATATCATCATAACCTATTCAATCTCGGCAAAGCCACACCAATAGATGATAACACTACCAAAGCCAGAGCACAAAACATCAAAGAAAACGTCTCCAAACTAAAATTACCCAAATTAACCCCAATCCAAAAAGAAAATTTAGACAAACCTTTCTCCCTAGAAGATCTTCAAAAAGTAATAAAAGACCTTCCAACTCACAAAACCCCAGGCCCTGATGGGTTCACATATAAATATTATAAAATTCATATAGAACAGTTAGCAGCTCACATGCTGTGATATTTCAATAACATTGATAAAAACATACCCATTATCAAAACACGCTCTTGAAGCCCATATAACTAGAATATTAAAACAAAAAAAAACACAGGATCTGACATAAAAATATTTTCCAAAATGCTAGCAAATAAAATAAATACCGTCTTACAAGAACTGATCAATTTAGACCAAGTAGGATTCATACCAGGATGAGAGGTAAAGGATAACATGGTCAGGGCCTTAAACCTAATATTTCATGCTCAGAAACATAAAATACCATTAATTATCCTATCCACTGACATGGAAAAGGCCTTTGACTGTGTAGCCTGGGACTTTCTTAAGCTAACTTTAGAGGAAATAGGATTTGGCCAAGACATCATAACTTGCATATTATCCTTATACTCTCAGCCAAATGCCTAAATTCTAATAAATTGAGTCCTATCCAAGTCATTCCAGATTACAAACGGTACTAGCCAGGTTTGTCCACTCTCCCCCGTACTTTTCACTTGTGTAATTGAAACACTAGCTGAGAAAATCAGATCACATCCAGACATATCAGGTACACAAATACGAGACCAAAATTATACTATATCCCTGTTTGCAGACGATATTTTATTCACACTAACACATCTAGAGATCTCTGTACCAATATTGACCCATGAATTTCAAACGTTTAATTTATATTCTAACTTCCTTATTAATGTCTCTAAATCTGAGATTCTAATCATTACTCTACCAATACTCAAAGCTGAACTGGCACAAACAATGACCCCTTTTAAATGGAACCCAAACTCCCTTAAATACCTAGGTATCCATGTAACCACATCCATCGAAAAACTAGTCCAATTTAATTATAACAAAATAAAAGAAGATATTATTAACAATCTATCCAGCTGGAGATCCAAACTATTATCCTGGCCAGTTCACATAAATCTAATAAAAATGAATATTTTCCCAAGGATTTTATATATCCTACAAACAATACTGATACCACTACCAGAGAAGTACATCATATCCCTACAGAAAGCATTTAATTACTTTACTTGGAATAAAAAACACCCTGAATTAATAAAAAGACCATATCCACACCCAAAACACAGGGAGGGCTGGGATTACCCGATCTAGCTAATTATAGATATGCCATCTTCCTACAATGAACATCCACAAAAAACATAAAAGATGGGTACTTCTAGAACACTATATATCACATTCCTCAAGCATGACTAGACCTTGCTGGTCCATGGCTATATCAGACCCCCAAATACATGATTTCAACTTGATCATATCAGAAACATATAAAACATGGGATAAAGTTATGCTCCACTTTCCACACCTCACGTCCAGACCTTCCCCACTTACCTTGTTAATACATAATTGAGAATTAAACTTGGGCACACACATACTGACACACCACTATCCCACACACCTAACCAAATTCCAGATATTTTGGCTTATAGAACAAGAGCAAATGAAATCCCAGGAAACCCTTATACAACAGGGATTTACATGTTTTAAAAATTGGTCCACCTACAGATGAGCACATAATTTCATACCAACACACCAGCAACACAGAAATATGACCAGACTGCTAACAAAATTTGAACAATTGTGCATGAGAGAACCACCAATGACATACATTGTCAATTTTATATAAAATTCCAAGTACCCCACTCCCTGGCTATTCAATGCAATACTTTGAAAGATGGGGATCAGACATTGGAATAATTATTACCCCTCAGTTGTCTTCAATAATAATCCACTCCTCTCTTAAAACCTCTATATCATCAGCAACACTAGAAAATAACCTAAAAATTCTACATAGGTGGTATTATACCCCTAGGAGATTACACCGCTTATTTAAAAGAGCAAAAAATAAATGCTGGCGATGTGGCCACGTCGGTATTGACATGGCTCATATGTGGTGGTGGTGTACATCCATAAAAAGCTTCTGGAGATACATCATTACAGAAATTGAGGACATATTAGAAATCCAGATCCCTCTAGACCCCCTCATTTGGTTATTGAATAAACCCCCCAAACTAAAGTATAAGCCATTCTTAAAATTATTTTTTATAATGAACAACACCATCAAATTCTTGATAGCAAAGAACTGGAAAGCCAAAGACCCACCCACAGAAAAGATGTGGATACAAAGAGTATCAGAATTGTTGTTACTAGAAGAATTGTACTTCATGAAACAAGATAGAATGGATATTTATGCAGAAATGCTGACGACCTGGGAATCGTACCTTAAAAATAACTAGGTCAAACCACAAATACTAAAACCTAAGACACAAACGATCTACCCATATGCAGTTTGACTTACATTCAATATTCTCAACAATTAAAATAGAAAACATATTTGGGGGAAACAAAGACATATTATTATGATGGATAAGACATAATTCAATTTTGTTATTACTGTTTTTTTATTTATGTTGATTTATATGTTTATTAACAAAACCAAATTAGCTTAATATATTTCAATGCTATCAAATTGTTCTACAAAAAGAGCTGCGTGATTTTTATTTTCAATAAAGCTGATTAAAAAAAAAAAAAAAAAGATTTTAACATATTTTAAGGCAGCCAAAAGTCCTATCATGTATTCTTCACAGCTTTCCTTTCTGTAGCTGCATTTAAAAAAAAGGATCACAGGCAAATTGTCTAATCACAAAATGCCTGATCGCACCATTCACCTTTAATGTAGCATGCTCCCGCACTTTTATTAAGCAGCTGACAGCTCTATCCAGCGCAGGTTTGCACTACATAAAGTTGAACGCCACAATCTGACGGCCTGTGATGTGCTTTTTTTTTATTTTTTAAAACCGTATATTTACTATGTTTAACCCCTAAAACCTAACAGATGTCTGTACTATGTCACAGGGTACTTTGCCAAGCGTACCCTGTTTATGTGTGGCTACTTACAACCTTCTCCCTCAAGCTGCGGTCCTGGCTGTCGGCTCTGACAGCTGAGACTGTAGCCAGAGGAAAAATGCATCTGCCTTCATACGTAAGGAAGAACTGATCGTTCTTCTTTCACCATATGAAAGCAGATTACCAATACAGACAGTGACACTCTGTGTACCTCTCTGCATCCGCTTGCACTTGTGCCGTGGGAGGGAAGATAGGTGGGCGGCACATCGCAGGAGGGGCGCGAGACCGCTACACTGCAGAAAATATTTTACAGGAAGGGAGAGATCCACTAAACTACGGAAAATTGAGGGGGTACTACAACAAGGTGGATGGGTTGGTGGGGAGTGTTATGGGGGGACACTACACTACAGAAACATTGTTAAAGTAATAAAAAAATAAATGAAAGTGTATAAACTGGGTACTGGAAGACTACTGCCAGTACCTAAGATAGCAGAGACCATTAGGAGGGGGGGAAGGGTTACAGAGCTGTTTGGGAGGGATCAGGAAGGTGGGAGGGTAAGGGGGGATCCTACACTACAGGAAAAAAAAAATCACCATAAAAACCTCATACTGGCAGACTGTCTTCTAGTACCTAAGATGGTGGTGAGGAGTGTGGGTGGGGGGGAGCTGTTTGGAAGGGATCAGGAAGCTGGGTGGTGTCAGGTGGGATGGTAATACCTATATTATAATACTATTACCTTTTCAGATAACTAATTAGCCACATCACTGCTGGGAATTTCAGAAGTGTGGCCTTATTATTACTGAAAAACAATGGCAAATCCATGCATGTCTTCTATATCTGAACAAAGGGGAATTCAGAGAAGCTTTTACGACCATTTGTCTTATGACTGCAGTAGTTGTGTGTAAAGAATGTCAGTGAAATTTCATGTCTAATAAAATATATACAGGTAAATAAAAAAGGACAAGGCTCTATTTCTATTTAAATGGAGTGATAGCAACAATGCTAAAAATTCTCTGGTATTTTGGGCAATCTTTTCCTCCGGTCCTTAAGGGGTTAAATGCTGCTCTTTAATGTTCATGTAGGACATTTGCATTTTTTTTAGTACAATGAGCCTTTAATGTGTATTTTGATAGTAGACTCTAGTTTTTCTTTGCATAATGTTTGTATATTAATGTTATATACGGTTTTTTTAAGTTAATGAGGTGTGGTAACATCCCCATTGTAAAAGACAACTTTTGAAAAGCTTTACTGATGTCCCAGTTAAATTCCAACTTGTTTTTTATAGTTTGAAATAAAGAATAAACAGTTTAATTGTATAGCCATTTCACTTGTTGCAGAAAGTCTAATTTATGGATTAATTGTATGCCCTTCAATAATGTTATTTATTGTAATGTAACATTTGATTTTTTTTAGCTTCTGCTTTGAAGAATAACTTTCAGAACCTTTCATTCTTGGACCTATCAGAAAATTGCGCTACAAATGAAGGTTGGTTGACGTTGACAAAGTCACTGAGAAATCTGAAGGACCTAACACATTTGAACTTCAGCACACAGGACGTTTTTGTTCCAGACTCTTTCTTAGTGATAGAATTGAGTAGAGCCATATCTCAATTAAATGTTATGTCATCAATTGAAGTGGTTAATTGGGTGCTTGATGATTCTGACTTGCGAACTATAAGTAATGCAAACACAAAAGCACAGGTGAAAAAAGCAATAGAGAGCTAAATATTTGTTTTTTTAAAGTGATGGTAAATCCCTGGCATTTGTGAAATGCTAGGATTTGCCAGTGCAACAAATAAAGGGGACTTTCAGTGATGAAGTATAAACTACTTCATGCTGAAATTTCCTTTATTTGTCAGGCTGCCCGTCGCAGAATGTTATTTTATTACAGGGGTGATTTTTCGCCAATAGTGTGCTAGCTATCTGGCATAATGCCAGCTGGCCCACACGGCTATTGGTTAAGAGGTGGAAACGTCACCTCATTGAAAAAAATAACGTTCTGCTGTGGGCGGCCTGAGGCACTCTGCGCGGCTAACGTTTCAGACAAATAAAGGAACTTTCAGCATGAAATATTTACCACCCCTTTAAGTCATCTGAATAGACTATCGACATATTTTTTACCATTATTTCTGAAACAATGCTGTCATTTGTTTCATAACATGCTTTCCTAAATCTGAATTATTTTATCATAAGTTATTTTAATACCGCTATGGAAATAATGTGTTTGTAGGAAGAGGTGGAAAAATCTAGAGAGATAATTTTTTTTAAATTAAACTATATTGCAATATGTTCCCTAAAGTTAGTACATTTTATAATAGTAATTTACTTTATTGCATTGCCTTTGATTGATCAAATTTTAGCAAAAAGTCATGACCAGGCTTATTTTTTTGTGTTTATTTTATACAGTTGATTATATTGTATTTAAATAGTGTCCATTAGGTTTCATTACATTATTTAACCAGCTATAGTGAATGTCTTTTAAAATATGAATACATTTTAACAAAATAAAAAAATGAATGCCGCAGTGCTGAGTGTAATTGCATATAAAGCAGAAGTATAAAACCAAGGAATCCCTTTTCCTTTAGTAAAGGAAGTATTGCAGAGGGAGATTACAGAACTTAAAAAAGTACTGATAAATCAATACAACTGCGCTGCAAAAGGCAGCTAAATATATACAATATCCGGCTGGTATATAGTTAAAATAATTTTATTTCAGCACAAATATATAATTATAACATAAGTTGCCATTACGAGTCTTGTCGGTATAGCTATTCCGCAAGCATTTAGTCCCGCACATTTAAAAAAATTACCTTTTAGCGTGGGATTTTAATAGCGCTGCCATCACAAGTTGTGCAGCTTAAATGCTTTCATTCCAGCCTATACCGACACGATCGGTTCCGCAATCTGAGACCAGTAGTTATGAGTTTTGTGCAACAAAACTGTTACAGAAAACTCATAACTAAACTTTTTCAAAAGTACACTAACACCCATAAACTACCTATTAACCCCTAAACCGAGGTCCTCCCGCATCGCAAGCACTAAATTAAACTTAACCCCTAATCTGCCGCTCCCGACATCGCCGCCACTAATAAAATTTATTAACAACTATTCCACCACTCCCTGACATCGCCACCACTATAATAAAGTTATTAACCCCTATTCCACCGCTCCCCGACATCGCTGCCACTAAATAAAGTTATTAACCCCTAAACCTCTGGCCTCCCACATCACTGCCACTAAATAAACCTATAAACCCCTAAACTGACAGCCCCCCACATCGCAAAAAAAATAAATTTAACTATTAACCCCTAAACCTAACAACCCCCTAACTTTATATTAAAATTACAATATTCCCATCTTAAAATAAATAAAAACTTACCTGTGAAATTAAAAAAACTTAAGTTTAAACTATATATTAAACTAACATTACTATTAGACTAAAATTTAAATAACTACAAATTTAAATAAACTAAATTACACATAAAAAAACTAACACTACTAAAAAAAAGAAAATCTATAGTTACAAAAAAAAGGACATTTATATGGGCATTGCCCTTAAAAGGGGATTCAGCTCTTTTCCATTGCCCTGAAAAGGGCATTTAGCTATTTTAAGAACGCCCAAACCCTAATCTAACAAAAAAAAATACCCAAAAAAAGTTTAAAAAACCTAACACTAACTCCCGACGATCCACTTACAGTTTCTGAAGTCCAGACATCCAGGCGACGAAGTCGTTAGATTAGGGTTTGGACGTTCTTAAAAGAGCGAAATGCCCTTTTCAGGGCAAAGGAAAAGAGCTGAATGCCATTTTAAGGGCAATGCCCATACAAATGCCCTTTTCAGGCCAATTGGTAGCTTAGGTTTTTTATTTTGGGGGGTTGGTTGGGTGGTGGGTTTTACTGTTGGGGGGTCTGTATTTTTTTTTTCAGGGAAAAGAGCTGATTTCTTTAGGGAAATGCCCTACAAAAGGTCCTTTTAAGGGCTATTGGTGGTTTATTGTAGGCTAGGGTTTTTTTATTTTGGGGCTTTTTATTTTTATAGGGCTATTAGATTAGGTGTATTGTTTTTATTTTGGATAATTTCGTTATTTTTTGTAATTTAGTGTGTTATTTTTTGTAAGTTAGTATTTTTTATTTTTTGTAATTATAGATTTATTTTTTTTAATGTGTAATTTAGTTTATTTAATTTGTAGTTATTTTAATTTTAGTCTAATAGTAATGTTAGTTTAATATATAGTTTAAACTTAGGTTTTTTTAATTTCACAGGTACGTTTTTATTTATTTTAAGATAGGGATATTGTAATGTTAATATAAAGTTAGGGGGTTGTTAGGTTTAGGGGTTAATAGTTTAATTTTTTTGCAGTGTGGGGGGCTGTTGGTTTAGGGGTTAATAGGTTTATTTAGTGGCGGTGATGTGGGAGGCAGAGGTTTAGGGGTTAATAATTTTATTTAGTGGCGGCAATGTCGGGGAGCGGCGGAATAGGGGTTAACAACTTTATTATAGTGGCGGCGATGTCGGGGAGCAGCGGAATAGGGGTTAATAACTTTATTATAGTGGCGGTGATGTCAGGAGTGGAAGATTAGGGGTTAGTAACTTTTATTAGTTGCGGTGATGTTGGGGGCAGCAGATTAGGGGTTTATGTTAGGGTGTTAGGTTTAAACATAATTTTTTTCCCCCATAGACATCAATGGGGTTGCGTTACGGCGATCACCATTCCGCACTTCAGGTGTTAGTTTTTTTCCTAACACGCTCTCCCGTTGATGTCTGTTGGGAAAGCGTGCACAAGCACGTATTCTCAGCCTTTGGATTTTGTTCGGCATGGAGCTCATCGCCACCATATCGCACGCACAAGGTGGCTTTTTAGAAACTTGTAAAGGCAGCGCTATGGGGGGTGAAATAACGCAACTTTTGTTGCATTTGTTTTGCACCCTCTATAGCGCAAAACTTGTAATATAGGTGATAGTAAAGCGTAGTTTAGAATAAAGCAAGCAGCTCCATCAGGCTTTAATCACAAACAGTAATGCTGCAAGGGCTTAGTGGCGGTGGAGTCAGGTGTTAGTTGTTTTAGCTGCAGACAGAAACAACAAGAAGACAAAGAGGTCCTTTTAAAACAGACGAGTCAATTTCGTAGGCAAAGGTGCATCATTTTACTTACTCCGGGTGCTGAAAGTCTTTCATCAACGTCTGTCAGGATCCTCTAAGAAACGGAACCGCTCCAAATAGCTTTGCCCTCCAAGAATTTTCCCAGCGTCTATTGTAACGTGCAGGATATGGCCGTGTGATCCGTATGCAACTACGATGGCCGGACAGGTACACAATTAGAGCTAAAACAACTAACACCTGACTCCACCGCCACTAAGCCCTTGCAGCATTACTGTTTGTGATAAAAGTCTGATGGACCTACTTGCTTTATTCTGACCTACGCTTTAACATCTGACCATCTTGGACTTTTGTATGTTTGCAATTATTTTACTGTGAAAATTACTATATGTTTTCTATTCATTTATGTCACGTGTTTTAATTATCAACTTATTTTATAATTATATATTTGTGCTGAATTTAAATTAAAATTATTTTAATTATATACCAGCCGGATACTGCATATATTAAGCTGCCTTTTGCAGCGCAGTTGTATTGATTTATCAGTACTTTTTTAAGTTCTGTAATCTCCCTCTGCAAATTTTTAACAAAATGCACAGTAAGTTTGTATAGAAAATATTTCTTTTTTGAATATAAGTTAACCACAATAATAAAAAACGGTTTATATTTATAATACTCTGTTTTCAATTATATATGTATATTTTGTTTTACCATTAAATATTGTCTTTTTTAAAAAATGGCTTTTGTCGTAGTATATACAAATTTGCTGAAGGACAGTTAACACTTGAATTATAAAATGTTAAATTATGAGTAGTTGGAAAAAAATGCAAAATATGTATTTATTTTGTCCCCTTTTTCCTGTAACAATTAACCCCTTCCTGCCTGTAACAATTCATTACAATCAATACAATTTTCTGATGTAAACAAATAAGTTGAAAATTAAAGTTTTAAGGGAAGATATCCATTGGTGCCCCACTAATGATCAAATACTATAAGAAAGATATATGGTACATTTTATTATATACAGATCATACAACAAATTATTTGGGGGGTGCTCCTGTCCGTTATGTAAATATGTAGAAAGGGAAAAAGAAAGTGGACATGCAGGGGAGCACTCAAAGAGGAAAAAGCTCTTAATATAAATGAGAGCAGGAAGAGGGAGACCCTAACAGGAAAATAAATAAAACATAACTTTTAATAATCTTGTTAAATATAATGGTGTAAATGAAGTGCATTAATACTTAGATTAAAATCTGAGTGAGCAACCACGTAGTAAATCAAATAAATGTAACTAGTACAGTAGCTTATAAGGTAGTTGGAAAAACTATAGACCAACTATAATGTCAGGTTAGGTAATGTCCAGAAGAAGACCCAAATGCTAGGGCGAGCTAAAATAACACCCTTGCACTCCAGGACGTGACCCCACGACAACTACTATAAAATAAGGTACTCACAATATGGAGCAGTGACGGTCTGGGTTCTCAGGAAAGAATAAAGTAAATCTTGATTGTTGCAGGTAAACTTCAAATTAGGGAACCAAAAACAAACAGTCAATAAGGAAGGATTAGGTAACTTGACAATCAGGCACTTTTGAGGGTTAAGCTCAGCGTGGTCAATGAAGCAGAGTTTAGCAACTTGAAATCTGGCAGATTGTGGGTTAAGCAGTAGAATAGACTTATATGCAGAGTTTGGCAACTTGCAATCAGGCAGTTTGAGGGTTAACAATAGAATAGTCTTGTAAGCAGAGTTTGGCAATGTGTAATCAGGCAGTTTGAGGGTTAAGCAATAGCGTAGTCGTATATGCAGGGTTTGAAAACTTGTAATCAGGCAGTTTGAGGGTTAAGCAATAGTGTAGTCGTATATGCAGGGTTTGGCAACTTGTAATCAGGCAGTTTGAGGGTTAATCAGTAGCATAGTCGTTCAGGCACAGGTTCAGAAACTGGTTAAAAAAATCAAGCGTACTCACAATAGCCTCCGGAATGAAACCGAACAATCAGGCACCGGAGGATTGAGAGACCGGAATAAGAAGCCGGTCCTGACGTCATCAGAGGGGACGGCCCAGAGAGAGGCAGACGTTGCCCAGCAACCAAAGACAGCGGAAGAGCTGCCGGAACCTCCAGCGGCGGCGTGACATATAGCTTGCCACCTAAGAACCAAACACTGGTACAATAGGCTTAAAGTAGAGGCATAACCTCACAACAATTAATTACTTAATAAAGGTGTAGGTTCAAAAGTAGCAAACATAAACAAAAACGGCTGCAGAATGTGGAACCCACTGGGAACTAAGCACCAGAAAAAATATATATATTAACTAAAATAAGAGGTATAGCCTCGTAATTTTACACTAATAAAGGTGCAGGCTCTAAGGGGTAGTAATCTGCAGCAATATGTGTTTATAGATAAAGATTCAAATTCAGACCAAAAAGTGAACCATAATTTAGAGCTAATTTAGAGTTATTCCTGAGTTGGCACCACGTTAATTGTTCGTTCTAAATATAGCTCTAAATTATGGTTCACTTTATGGTCCGAATTTGAATCTTTATCTTGATCCTGCAACTGGTCACATATCCATAAGCTTATAAACAGTACATAAAGAATTTAAATATTCATTGTTTGTTAGGAGCTTAAATTGGCCGCCAAGCTCTGCCCACCTATTGTGTGTATATTTTGGTATGTTAAGTTTCTCCAATACATTTTCCTACTTACGCATGCTGATGTGTGCATGTGCAATTTGAAATAGATAACTGAAAAATATTAAAAGAACATTAAACAATTTGAGATATTAATATAAAATGTTTAATTATAAGTAATAAACCAACTTTAAAATATGCTTTCATTATTAATTTAATTCTGAATATTGTGGGCTTCCCAAATTCCTTTCAAAAGTAGAAGTGTAGACAAAGCTGCAAACCACACAGTCATTGGTTGCATACTCTAGTACGCCATTTATATCTGTCTCTAATTGGTCTTAGCAGAAAAACATAATTTATACTTACCTGATAAAAAATGTTCTTTCTTGGCATAGAGAGTCCACAAATCCATTCAATTACTAGTGGAAATTTAACTCCTGTCCACCAGGTGGAGTCAAAGAACACCCCCCGAAAAGCTTCAAGTATCCTCCAACTACCCACAATCCCCAGTCATTCAGCCAAGGAATTATGGAAAGAGAAGAAGACACAAATAGTATAGAGGTGCCTGAGGTTTAGAAAATGATAAAAAGCCGTCTTAAAATAAGGGTGGGTCGTGGACTCTCCATGCCAGGAAAGAAAATAATTTATCAGGTAAGTATAAATTAGGTTTTATTTTTCAATGGCATGGAGAGTCCACAAATCCATTCAATTACTAGTGGAAACCAATACCAAAGCTGGAGTCCACAGAATGGAAGGGAGGGATACACAAGACAGGCAAACCTAAACAGAAGGCACCACTGCTTGAAGAGCTTTCCTCCCAAAAGAAGCCTCAGCTGAGGCAATAACATCAAATTTGGAAAATTTGGAAAAAGTATGCAGAGATGACCAAGTGGCCGCCTTGCAAATCTGTTCCATAGAAGCATAATTTTTAAAGGCCCAAGAGGAAATGACAGCCCTAGTTGATTGAGCCATAATTTTCTCTGGAGCCTGCAGTCCAGCTGTCTCATAAGCCAATAACACTTCTCAACCAGAAGGAGAAAGTAGAAGAAGTGACCTTCTGACTCCAGAGGAAATCATTTCGTAGCCTGTAAATAGAACTTCAAAGCACTCAAAACAGCTAGATTGTGCAACAAGCTCTCCTCCTTAGAGGAAGGATTAGGACAAAATGAAGGAACAACAATTTCTTGGTTAATATTGCGTTCTAAGGTGATAGGGGCATGGCTAGGCGTGGACATGATTGGCTGCATACTCTGAGGCTCCTGAGAATATTTAATCAATCTACTCATTCTAAACTTTATACAACATCCAGCTCTAGAAGAAGTATTCTTGATACCAGCATAACCTACAGATCCTAACGATACATAGATCGCTGGAGCCATAACTCAGAATCCGGATTCACGCAACTAAGGCCTAAAAGAGAACCTATCCTCAAGAGGAATAATAGTTCTCTTGGCTAAGGTAGGTATACTATACTCTAGGAACAGTGAACCACAGATCTTGCACTGAATCAGCCACAGGAAACATTTTTAAACACAGGAGATGGGTTAAAAGTAAAACCGGCTTCTCCTATTCCTGAGAAATAATGTCAGACATGCGATCTGGAACAGGAAAAACTCTATTCAGTTTATTAGCCCTCTTAGGAGCCTCTGCGACTGTTTCAGAGTCATCCAAAGTAGCTAAAACCTCCTTCAAAAGTAAACAGATATGCTCCAGTTTAAATCTAAAATTAACCTCCTCAGAATCTATTGCACTAGGAACTGCAGATTCTGAATCAGAGATCTCACCCTCAGAAGCTGCATAGGAATGATCCTCTCTATATAATGGTGAAAGACTAACCAAATCAGTCTTGGCTGAATCCGAACTCATAGAAATTTTCTTAGATTATCTCTTTCTTTTACCAGAACTAGGTAATGCACTTAGGGCTGCAGAAACCGCAGAAGTCAACTGTACAGCAAAATCTTTAAGTAAACAAACACTCCCCGAAACTGACTGAGAGGAACCGCAGGGCACTGCATGTGAATCTGGGCTGGGACATGTTAGAGGAAGGCTGAGACAACCCCTGAACAACATTATCCTGAGAAAAAGAAGGTTCAGATAAGGAATCCTTATCCTTAGATAATAAAATCTTATTAAGACAAGGGGAACAAAATTGCACAGGAGGAATAACCTGCACATCTACACAATAAAAACATTTATCAAATGACAGAGAATGCTTGGGATTAGCATCCATAGTAAATAAAATAGCTCTTTATTTCCCTTATACTCTAATTTCAATATAAAAAATTAGAATAACATTTTAAACATAGATAAATAATTAGTCAAACTGGCACCTCTACACCCCAGCCACGCTGGAGAGACTCACTCAACCTGTAACCAAGAATCCAATCCCCACCAGCAGAAATCCTGTTCAAACTGCAGATCCTAGAAAGCTGCAAAACATAGAGAGAAGAAAGGCAGGAAAAATTATCTAATGCTAGAAAATCCAGTCTGTCTCCTTGAAAATCTGGCTTCCAAACAGCCGGCTAGAAACAAAATGATCAGCACTCAGGAAGTAACAGAGCAGTTACATGATCACAAATTCAAAAGTAAAATGCAGTCCAACAACTTTCTTAAAGAGATATTACCCAAGCTAAATAAAAGGTAAACGTGTGCAAACAAATCCCCATAGCCAAAATAAAAAAAGCCTTCACATGACAGAACAGTCCCCTGAACTGTTGCCCAATAAATCCCCAACCTTAAAAAGGTATAGTCAGTCCCATAAGTGTAGGTATAGGTAGGTGTCCAACTCCTGATACCTGTGGAATAGGTAGAATTAACCTTTTTCTGATTTTAGCTGGGACTTCCGTTTGGGGTGGAGCTCTAGACAGCGTGCTCCCTGTAGTACGGTGTGTGAACGCCGCTGAAGATTCTCCCCAAGCCATTAGTCACCACATAACCCAGTCCTGGTAGCGGGTTTTCATTGTACAGTGGTGCAGAATAGCCGTGCAATACAGGCTGGCTGGAAGTTTATGCTTTTGGAAGACGAAGTGAAAGGTGGCGACTTAGGACGAGTATATTCCTGGTAATAGACTCTAAACCCATAATACCCTGGGGGAACCCTGATTCCATGGCTCCTAACCTGGCTTTGGGAGCTCCGGAACTGCTGAGCTGATAGTGGTTGCCGGTCGGGGAGGAAAAGAAGCGAGACGCTCAAGACAGCTTCCGGAAGACGGCACAGGAACCTGGTGCTACGCTGCACAAAGTGGTCTGCAGAATCCTGTTCACCGGCAGGGGCCCGCAACGGAGACATCCTCGCTCACAGCGATAAGTATTGGTTTATTGAACCTTAAACAGTGGGCTAAAAAGAATACCTTACCTGAAAAAAAAAAAAAAAAAAGCTTTGTTTCTCCCCCGGTGACCTTAGAAGCCGGTAACTTTTCTAAAATTACACCCTGGCTGCAAGCTTTTATGTTGACTCTGTGTGCAGCACATGCATTGCACACCTGGCAGATCAGCCTATATAGTTTCTTTGTTTTGGGCTGCATGATTGAACTTTTCTCTAAAGGAGGAATTGTTAAAAAGGAGTAATTATAGCGCTGAAGGAGAAATATTTGAGATATACTTGTAACAGTGACTTCCATATCTCATGTGCAAGGAGAAGCTATTTTCATTTAGCAAACTATGGGGAAATATATGCAGTAACGATCCTCTCCATCTGAAGACCTATGAACAAGACTTAATATTCATTAGCAAATTAATGGAGATACCTAGAGCTGTATTAGTATTGGTTTCACAATAAGAAGGTTTATTATATATTACTGTTAAATATTACTCTTGAAGAAAAAAGAGAGAAAGGATTATACTCATAGAAGTTTTAGTCATCTTATTAGAGCTCTATTTTTATTTTATTTTTAATATCCATATTATAAGTGCATGTTAGTATTGCAGATATAATTGCATATGTAGACAAAGTGTTCTCTAATCCAGGTCTTAATATATCTGCTAAAAAAGTCTGTTGATATGCTATATGAACTTTTTTTCTCTGGGAGGATTTTAGAATAATAATTGCGCATAATACCATTATAGTAGGGGGCGGGGTTTATCTTTTTTTATATTCTTTTTTCTCTTTCCCATGATTATTCCTAATGCTTTAAACAGGCTCCTTTTCACTAAAAATCTCCACAAATAGGGGTCACTTTTTATATAGATTTGTTCACGTAGAAATCTATTTGTCACACATGCACATATGCATATTTATATAATCTAACTAAAAAAAAAAAAAAAAGAGAGAGAAAGGAAAAAAGAGGTTGACGATACTCAGATACTGGGTGTCTTCTTTTTCTCACACTTACTTTTACATTTTGTTATGACACGTTTTTGAAGCTTTTTTTTTATCTTTATTTTTTTTCACTCCCATAAGTATTCACCTAAACACGGGTTGCTCTTTTCCCAATTAATGGAAAAATTTGTCACTCAGGCGAAAAAAAATTCACCTATAATGCCTGCTAAAGCTAGGGACAAAAAATCTAAAGTAAATGATACAAGTCTTGATACTATACCTAGTGAGTTACCACCCCCCTCTGCAGATGCACAAACATTGATAACACACCTATCAGCAATATTTTCACCACAGTTTGAAATAATTAAAAAGGAAATTTCCGGTATGGCTTCTGAACTATCTTCTCTCTCCACCGAGGTCAGGCAGTTTTCTGCCAGATTAGGTGAAGCAGAAAATAGAATCTCGGATCTCGAAGATCGTACAAATTCCCAAAAAGTAATAATACAAAAACAAGATGCCGTAATACAGAGTATGCAATTGCACCTGGAGGACCTGGAAGATCGCTCCAGGCGCAATAACATACGGATTGTTGGCCTACCAGAAACCCCAGAATTTGTAGATTTATTAAACTTCACCTCTCTAATATTACCACAAGCCCTAGGGATGTCAGCGGAACACCTTCCGCTGATAATAGAACGAGCACACAGAGTTGGACCAAGGAGAATTCAATCTGATAATACAGCCAAAGCCAGAATGTGCATATTTAAGACACTAAAATTTCAAGACAAAATCGAATTGTTGAAACTATTCAAAAAGAATGGCCCTATTACATTTAGTAATAGCAAGATCCTACTTTTTCAGGACTTCTCTAGTGAGACGTCCGCAAAAAGAAAATTAATGGCCCCATACTGTTCGCAGTAACCTCTCCAATAAAGGGAAAACTCATAATTAAAACCCTAGCAAAAAAAAAGCCAGATATTGTGTATATCCAGGAAACTCACTTAAGTGATATAGAATGCGCAAAGCTTAAAATTAAATGGGTTGGTGAGGTTGTAGCTGCCTCAAGCACGAACAGGAAATGTGGTGTAGCTTTTCTTATACACAAAAATTTGGATTATAAAATCCTCCATATTGATAAAGATCCCGAGGCCCGATATATTATACTCCAAATTCAGATTAACCAAATTTTATTTATACTATGTAATATATATGGTCCCAATAAAAATGCTAAAAACTTCTGGGAAAAAATAAAGAGGAAGATTTTTCCTTTCATAGGGGAGAACCTGGTAATAGCAGGTGATTTCAATATGACCTTAGTGCCGGAATTAGACAGGCTCTGTAATAAAGGAGCCAAAGAATATAAAAAAACAGCTAAGGGGGCGGAGCCTAGCCATGATCTGAGATGGCCGCATTCTAGAATTGCTCTGTAGTCCCCTGTGTCTTTCATCTATCATTTAGTGATCCTACCATCACCCCTTACCCTCTATACCAAGGGGTAACATAGCACTAGTCCTCAGAATCCTGCACACAGCAATTTAAGACGAGGGGGGAGCGCACTCCCTGAAGATTGCATGAAGGAGCTACCGGACCTGTCGGCCGCATGAGAGAGCCGCAACTTACCTAGCTTTCAGCCCTACACAGGAGTGCTCGCTGCCACGGACCTCTGCTGAATCGCCCGGCACCTCCGGTGGCCCTGCGGACATCCACGCTAACTTCCAATACATCCGTTTCCTAGCACGGGCCCCCGGGGAGTGAAGGCCGTGACCACGTGGTCGCGGGCCGTTGCAGGGACTTAGTCTTGCGAGCCCCCGGCGCTAACTACTGGGACATATCACTTCCAGGGCTATCCGGACAGGAGTCCTTGCCACATCACTGACCGGAGTGAACTTTCCCAAATACCGGCAGAGGTAAGAGCCCGGAGTGGGCCTTCTGATCTATAATCCATGTGCGGGCTTGGAGAGGATATTGCGGCCTAGTAAACTGCTACTAATCCTGGTGCCGAAACTGGCCTACGGACCTTCTCTCTCCTCATATAAGCAGAAATATAGGAGATAATAGGGGCTAACTGGCTGCAGACCTAATTGACTGTATATATAGGGGGCTGACTGTAGCAGATTGTGCCTTTATTGTGAATACATCAGACCCCCTCACTGCTGCACAGGTCCCTTGACAACCGAAGTACAAAGGCTAAGCTGGTTTGGAATATTTTAAACAGCACACGTATATATAGCAGTTTACTTAATTAGCAGTGTTATAAGACTTCTTCATTCCCAGACTTTTGATTAGTGTCTGATATGGCCAGTAGGAGAAATCCTAAGCCCCCCAGAAGCACTCAATCCTCTAGTATGGAGAGCTACTTGATTCCCTCAGATTCTGCACCTCCACCCAATATACTGCTGTCAGACTTGCAGCCAAATCCCACTCAGCCACAGGATGACAGGCCCTGCACACAATCCCTCAACTACCTTACTAAAAATGACATCACACATCTATCTTCCAAGGATGATATTAAAAATGCAATGGAAGATTTTAAAAATATGTTTGGGGAGCTCAAAAGGGACATATCGGCAGTTAAACAACGTATCACTTTGGTTGAAGAAAAACAAGAGACATTAAGTTCTGATGTGCAGCAACAATCTAGCCTTTTACAAGAACAAGAGGGAACAGTTTTATCTCTCATGGACCGTATAGAAGACCTTGAGAATAGGAGCAGGAGGAGCAACCTCCGCTTGCGGGGTGTTCCTGAATCAGTAGACCCTCCAACACTAGTATCATACATTCAAGAATTCATTAAATTCCTCAAAAATGATGAGATGGCACCGGATGTACAGCTGGAATGGGCACACAGGGCCTTGCACCCCAAACCACCTAGTAGAGCCCCACCCAGGGATGTCATTATTAAGTTTCTATCTTTCAAAGACAAGGAGGAGGCCTTAAGGCACGCTAGATCACGGCATCCACTTACATTCAAGGGCTCAGAGATTCAGGTATATTCGGACTTATGCCCCACAACCCTACAAAAACGCAGAGACCTGAGACATGTCACGTCAGCCCTAAAAGAAAACAGGATCCCATATAGATGGGGGTTCGCCACTTGTCTAATTGCCACGAAAAACAACACCTCCCAGGTCCTTAGGAGTCCTGATGATCTCCCAGCGTTCTGCCGGGCCCTTGGCCTGGGAATTATCCCTCATCGTCCTGAAGAAGCTGCCCGTCCGGCCCCTGGTGAGGCGGGTCGCAGAGAAAATCCACATAACCTTGGGCAATAGCCTGAGGCCGTCGGACTTTGGCCTCTGGCTTGCATCCTAATACAGGGTCTCAATAGACGACTCACTGACCCCGTTCGTGGAACTGGGTTTGCTGCCTTTCTGGTTCTCAATGGGACGACTTGTCCCGTATGGGTTTTTTCTTTTGTGCCTGACCCACTCACAGGTTTGAAGCTATAATGTGTATAAAGAATTATTGACTCTCATTTTTTAACTGATATGTCTTGATATTAATGTTTGACTAGTTAGTGCACTTCAGTGTAGATTTAAGAGATAACCAACTCACTGTGGCCTTATGCCTAGAGGCAGGGAAGCATATTTTCTCCCTTAAATATTTTTTTTTTTCCCCCACAGGAAGTCACGAGCACTGTGTAAAATTGATACTGTATGATCTAGACATAGGATTAATGCTTATTGTCTTATTTTCACGATAAATTGTAATGCAACAAGACCACGTGGCTTCCCCCCCCCTCCCCTTTTCTTTTTTTTTTTTTTTCCCTCGCCCCTACACAAAGTACAATGCTATACATATTATCTGGAGTTGCTCTTGTATGTTCCAAATCTATTTTCATTTGGCCCCATTTAAATGTTTTATGTTTATTGATCACTGTTTATATTGATATGTTGAACTGTATATGTGCACTGTCACACTATATTGCCTGGGTTGGGTCGTAGGCTACACAATAGACCAAGATTCAAAGACTCACCTGACCTTTAAAATATGCCTGCTAAATAGCGGAAATTTTTATGAGCTACACTTACACACATCTAGGCAAGCTCAGTGGAGAAGGGTTTGGTCGGGTTATAACTTCCACACTATCAATAGTCAAAAGGCATATATATAGGACACTTAACATGTTCTCTAGGATTCACTAGATTAAAAAGTTACACGTTCGCTGTTAATGTTTTTTACCCATATGGAAGACACGGGGACAACTACCCCCCATTACTTACAGTAGTACTTATAGTAGTAGTTACAGTCTTTCTTCTTTATTTTTTATTTTTTTTATTTTCTCTTTCTAGAAGATAGGACATTGAGGAGGGGGTGGGGTGGTAGAGCAGACTTAGCGTAGCTTGATTCTCTTGCAAATACACTGCTTGAATCGTCTTCTTAGCAGGGGCTCTTTCTCCCCCCTTCTTCCCTGAACTCTCTGCTTATTTACTTCCCACTCCTCTTCTCTTTTGTTCTGTTCTCTTTTTCTCCTCCTCTTCTCCTACCTCCCCCCCACCCCTTTTTTTTTTTTTTTTTTTTTGTTGTTGTTGTTTCTTCCCTCTCCCTTAACCTATCCATTATACCCATTCCCCTACCCCTTCTCCCTGAACTCACTGTTTGGCCCGCTCAGTCAACATGGCGAGCCGGCTTTCTAGAGATAGACCGCACCCAATAGAACTCATAACCATTAACGCAAAGGGTATCAATAGCCCCTCCAAGCGCTCCATAATGCTAAAAGATATGCAGAGACTGGGCGGGAATATAATCTTCGTGCAGGAAACGCACTTTCAATTAAATCACGAGCCTAAATGGTATAATCGACACTATCCTGTTGCTCATTTTGCATCAGGCCCACAAAAAAAGAACGGGGTTGGAATCCTTTTCAGTGCAAACACACCTTTCCAGTTAACACAGAGCTATATGGATCAGGAGGGCAGATTCATGATACTGGTGGGCTCTCTATATGGTAGGCCACTTACTCTGGCCAATGTGTACTGCCCCAATGTTTCCCAGCACCTTTTCCTTCAGCGGGTTACCCGGAAACTTCTTGAACTGCAATCTGGAGTTCTTTTCCTGGGGGGGGATTTCAATGCACCCCTTAACCCCATCCTTGATACCTCTAACGGTCTCTCCAGCGCCCCACATAAAACACTTAAACGTATGGCTGCCTCGCTGTTAGAGTTAGCGATCCATGATATATGGCGCACGCACCACCCATCTGATCAAAATTACACATTTTACTCTCACCCACATCGAAAGTACTCCAGAATTGATTATCTGTTTACAGATACTACAGGTCTGATTGTCACCAAATCTAGCAAAATTCATGCAATCACCTGGTCCGATCACGCACCGGTGGCTTGCTCCATTCAATGGCCAAATGTCCCTATTACACCCTTTGTATGGAAACTTGACGACACACTTCTTGATGACCCGTTGTTTGGCGCCGATCTTGAGAGAGCAGTAGCTGAATTTTTCCACCTTAACGCAGGCGATGGCTTAGACGATTCCACTGTGTGGGAAGCACATAAGTGCACCATACGAGGGCTACTGATGGAAAGGAAAGCAAGGTTAAGGAAAATGAGAAAAAAGCGATACAATACTTTGTTATCGCAAGTAGAAAAAGCAGAGCAGTTTCATAAAGAGCATCTGAGAGATGACTTGGGGCTAGAACAACTGACACTAGCTAGGGAAAACCTGCTGCATTTTCTGCAGGAGGACTACCAGAAACAGGCCCTTATCCTACGCCAACTTTACTTTGAACAGGGCAATAAACCTGGAAGGCTGCTTGCTAGAGCGATCAACAGGAAGAAGTTAAAGGCTTATGTTCACCACATGATCGGCTCAGATGGTGGGTCTGTAGCGGATGCTGACTCAATAGCAGGGGTCTTCAGGGAATATTATGATTCCCTTTATAACTTGAAAGGTTCAGCACGGGACGGAGATGCCCTGCCCTCACGGCATCAGGCAGAGGAGGAAACGCGCATATACCTTGAGTCTGTTGACCTCCCGTCAATCACAGAGGAGGACAGAGATATGTTAGACTCCCCGATCACAGGGGAAGAGGTACTGAAAGCAATTAAAGATCTCCCATTGGGCAAAAGCCCAGGACCTGATGGTTATGGATTAAAATATTATAAAAAATATGCTGAGGTTCTTGTACCCGAGTTGACAAACTTGTTTTCCTCCCTGTCGAGCGCGCCTAAGCTTCCTAGATCTATGCTTGACGCTCACATAGCGGTCATCCCCAAACCCGGGAAGCCTACTGATAGACCCGAGAATTTTAGACCAATATCGTTGCTAAACTCGGATGTGAAGATTCTAGCAAAAATCTTAGCAGCGCGCCTGAATAGACTACTTCCTGACCTGATCTCAGCTGACCAGGTGGGTTTTATACCTGCCCGGGAGGCTAGAGATAATACTCTTAAAATACAACAGATGATAGCGTATGCACACATTCACAACCTGCCGCTTTCTCTGGTCACCACAGACGCAGAGAAAGCTTTTGACCGGGTAAGTTGGACGTTTATCCGACTGACCTTGGAGAAGTTCGGATTCGGCCCGGGCATTGTCAACACCATAATGTCTTTATACTCTGCCCCGAATGCACGTGTGAGGGTGAACGGCACTCTCTCAGACACTTTCATGATTAACAACGGGACGAGACAGGGATGTCCCCTATCGCCCCTTCTTTTTGCCCTCACCATTGAGGTACTGGCGACCAGGATCAGGCATAACCCATCGGTGAAAGGGCTTCTAATCGGCAAGACCGAACATAAATTATCGATGTATGCCGACGATATCCTCTTAACGCTCTCAGATTCCGTGACATCCTTGAGAGAGGCACTTGCGGAGATCAAAGCCTACGGAACCGTCTCAAACTTTCTTTTGAACCCTTCGAAATCCGAAATTATTAATATCTCGGAACACCCGGATCACTTTGCTGCATCCACGGTGGACTGTCCTTTAAAGATAGCCAGGCAGAGTATCAAATACCTAGGCATCTTTATCACACCCCACGCTCCTGATATAATCGACCTTAATTATAAACGAATATGCGACGATATTCTGAGGGATCTGTCTAATTGGAAGAAGAAGACGATCTCTTGGCTGGGTCGCATTGGAGTAGTTAAAATGAATCTACTGCCAAGAATTCTTTACATCATGCAGACGGTTCCATCAATTGCGGCATCTCCTTATCTCCAAGGTCTCCAACAGGGTATTGAGGCATACATTTGGAACGGTATTAGAGGAAAGCCACATTGTATCTATCTAGGGAAAGAGGGGGACTCGGAGTCCCACTCCTAAGAGAATACCAGACCACCATTTTTCTCCAAAGAGTAGTGGCGTGGAGCCGTAACTCACGCAATAAACTATGGATTCAAATTGACAATGAGATACTGCAGAGGGGAAACGTTGGGGCCTTGGCCTGGATAACTACGGAAAACCGCCCGGCTACTATAGCTCAATACCCAATGATCTCTGACACCTTTAAGACCTGGGACAGAGTGTTGAGTAGAGATACACACATCTCAACCCCCATCTCACCAAACATACCTATAAGGGAAAACCCCGACCTCGGGTTGGAGCTCCCAAAACACGCAGCGGGAGAAATATATACTCTGGCTGAGACAGCTTTCTCTAATACTCTCCATCACAATAAAATTAAAACCCAAGCTGACTTGGTTGAATGGGACCGGACCATCTTTATGTCCTGGTTCAGAGTGGCTCAGGTCACTCACTACTTTGACACCTGTAAATATCGAGGGGCACTGACACGACACAGAACGCCCTTCAAGCTATTTTGCACTGTTCAGCAGGCACCAGGTCATCTAATCTCTCACATCTATCGACTCCTACTGAGCAAAGGAGGCACTGTCCTCCCGGCATTCGCCTCTGCGTGGCAAACAGGACTTGGGCTAGACATATCCACTAAGGATTGGCTGAAAATCTTTGGGAAAACTAAGAAAGCATCCATTTCAGCGCGTATCCAAGAAACGCACTATAAACTAGTCAGCAGATGGTACTTGACACCCCAAAGATTACGAAAGATTTACCCTAACACAAACGGGTGTTGCTGGAGGGGCTGTGGAGGAGAGGGGTCCCTCGTTCACATATGGTGGACATGCCCACATATCCAACCTTTCTGGGAGGGGGTTCTGGGGGAAATGAGTAGAGTCTTGAGGATCATTATCCCACCTAAACCAACATATCTGATATACCATGGGTTTCCTAAAATTCTTGGAGTAGATAAACATCTACTTTTTATGCTAATGCTTAACGGTGCCAAAGGACTTATCCCAGTGCACTGGAAAAGTCCTCAAACTCCTACGATCACGGAATGGAAGCATAGAGTAGGAGATTTGCTAAGGTTAGAGCGCTACCATTTTCTGAAAACTGGGAGGCTGGCTACACATGAGATGATGACACTGACATGGGAGGGAAAGGAATTTTGATCGTTTAGATCCATTTGCGTTATAGGTTACCCCTCTTTCAACCCCTATCCCTTCCCTGTTTTCCCCTTCCCTTCTCCCCCTCATCCTCCCTCCCTTCTCCTTTTTTTTTTTTTTTTTCTCTCTCTCCATCCTCTCCTTCCTCTCTCTTTTTTCTTTTCTTCTCTTCTCTCCCTTTCTGCTACTTTCGGTCTCCGCTCTCCATTTTTACTCTACCCTATTATGCTCAACTCCCGTCATCCCGGACGGGTGGAGACCACAGGTCTTATGCAATCCTTCGGTGGTATGAGTCAAGCCTACCGAAGAAATATATAGCCTTCTATGTTTGAGAACCTGTTGTCTAGTTCCTAAGTTTATGGTTTGTTTGACTATATTGTTTTCTCAATCCTGCGAACATGCTGTTTGCAAAAACAAGCTCAAGACTCATGGACTAAGTTGGTATAGAACTCATCTCTTCTAAGCAAATGTGCCTGATACAAATCTTTTCTGTTCTTATATGCTGAATTAAGTATCATAACGTATAACTTTATCAGAATCTGTATATAAATGTCTACGATTGTATATCAGCCTTATTAACATTCAATAAAGCTTGTTTGAAAAAAAAAACAAAAAAAAAACAGCTAAATACTTCAGGACATTCTGTGCAAAACTTAAGATGATAGATATTTGGAGAACTAAAAATCCTGACTCTTTAACATATACCTGCGAATCTAAGGCCCATAGGAATCTTTCCAGGATTGATCTTTTTCTGGTATCTGAATCTCTATCTATTGTTCAATTGGCCACAGGAATTGAAGACATAATGGTTTCCGACCATGCAATAATCTATCTCACCCTGCCCCCCGTAAGGAATCTTATGGAGAAAACACAAGTTTTCTTTTTTCCACGACATTATTTGAATAACCCCAGATTTTCTAATTGGTTGAAACAAAAGTGGAAGGATTACTGTACACATAACATTTCATATTTCAATAGGATTGAATCCTTCTGGGAAGCTGCTAAAGCAGTCTTAAGGGGTGAAATTAAGAGTTATTTAATATTTATTAGAAGAAAAAACAGGGCCCAAGAAAGCCAGTTATCTAATCAAGTCAGGAACACTTATAGGAATTATATTGAACACCGTTCTACAGAATCCTGGGACACGTATCAACAGGCCAGAAGAGAAAGAGATATATTCCTACAGCAGAGATCTCAAGCGGAAGAGGTCAAAATTAATATACAATATAAAGGCCAATATGGTGACTCAACTAAATACTTAGCAAAGTTAGTAAAGAGCAGGAAGAAGAAGAATTATATCCCAGTCATCAAAGAGAATGATATTTCTTATACAGATACCACAGAAATTAATAGAGTGCTCTTCTCCTATTTTCAGAAATGATATTCCACGCAGACTATGAATAAATATAATCAAGAAAGATTCTGGTCCAAAACACGGTTACCCCAAATCCAAGAGGATGAGTTGAGATTACTCAATGCTCCAATTACGGCAGGGGAAATTGATAAAATGATCTCTAAGATGCGGTTAAATAAAGCACCAGGGCCGGATTATCTCCCAGTGGAATTCTACAGGATGTTAGCACCAGAAATTATTCCAACTTTAGAAAAATTGTTTAATAGCTATTTCCATTCAGATAATGCTATCTCTTCCTATTTCTCTGCTGCTAACATCACATTAATTCTTAAGAAAGGGAAAAATCCACAAGACCCGGCCTCCTATAGGCCTATATCGGTTCTCAACACAGATTACAAAATCTTAATGGCCATTTTAGCAGATAGGCTATCTTCATTTTTGGGTAATCTCATTCACCCTGATCAGACCGGCTTTATTAAAGCAAGGTCCTCAACAAAAAACATTCGTAAAATAGTGACTTTTCTGGACTATTTCTATTTCTTAAAACAAAAGGAAGGGGGAAAATTCTTTACAGATGACTATGCCATTCTTTCGCTTGATGCCGAAAAGGCATTTGATGCTATTGTTTGGGAGCATCTGTTTAAAGTATTAGAGAATTTTGGCTTTAAGAATCAATTTGTTCATTTTATCAAAAAAATTTATTCAAAGCCAGTTTCCTTTCTTGTAGTTAACGGTTGTCTCTCCCAAAAAATTATTCTAGAGCGGGGAACGAGACAGGGGTGTCCATTGTCACTCCTGCTGTTCAACCTTGCACTGGAACCTTTGGCGATTCGCTTGAGATCACTGCTTAGAGGAATTAATGTGGGCCCATATACATTAAAAACCTTGTTGTATGCAGACAATTTATTGCTGTTTTTAAAAGGCTCTTCTTATTCAATACCGGCAATATTACAGTGTTTAGAGGAGTTCAGTTCATTTGCTGGTTATAAAGTTAACTTTAATAAAAGCGAGCTTATGTGGATAAACAAGTTAAGAACTAGTTTTCAAGATCACTCATTCAAATTGGTGGAAGAAATTACCTATTTAGGTATTTTTCTACATAATAACCCAAAAAATTGGTACCGGCACAACTTCTTACCTCTCATTCAAAAAATCGAAACTGATCTTGAACTGTGGACGTCATTTTGTTTGTCTATTACTGCTCGTGTTAACTTGGTTAAGACAATTATCTTTCCTCGGCTGCTCTATCCCCTTCAGAATCTTCCTCTCTTTATTCTTAGTAAAGATCTCCGGAAATTATACTCCTGTTGTTCTAAGTTCATCTGGGATAAAAAGAAAGCGTGCATCTCTCTTGATAGACTAATGCAAAAATTTGAGGCTGTAGGCCTGTCGTTTCCCAATTTTAAGTTTTACAATTGGGCTTGTTTAATAAAGATAGCTATAGACTGGATTGCAGAAACTGAATTAGTCTCTTCACTTGAGATGGAGACTTATTTGGTCTCCCCATATACGCTCAAGGCAATATTACACTGTCCAATTCAGTTATTACCAGGTAAAGTATTGGCATTAATCTCAATAAGGAACATAATTATAGCATGGCAGAAATGTTGTACAATACTTGGTATAGATTTTACATTTTCTCACTTCTTGCCAATGATCGGAAATCCACAATTCACCCCTGGATATGGTCAAATAGAATTCACAAGATGGGCAGAAAAAGAGCTCAAATGTTTTTCTCAGATCCTTACACAAGAGGGGCAGATAATATCATTTGAAACTTTATCCCATAACTATCAGTTACCCAAATCTAATTTTTTTGCATACCTACAAGCACGCCACTTTATCAATTCTAAAAAAATGGGGAGTGGATGAGTTTGCTGCATGGTCGGATCTTAACATATGTATACAAAAATTTGTGTCAGGCAATCCTTCTATTTCCCTTCTATATGATATTATGCTTTCGAAACAAGCTCAAATTATTGTAGATAAGTTAACTTTAAGGTGGCTGTCAAGCTTTCCTTTATTAGAATCGGGAAAAATTAAACAAACTATGTTAAACTTAAAAAAATGTGTAATTCCCAGGAGCTGGAGAGAATCACATTTAAAATTAATTAATAATTATTATTTATCCCCTGCACGGTTGGCCAAAGTATTTCCTGCAAATGATGGGACTTGCCCCCGTTGTAGGAAAACTAAATCTGACACGTTACATATGTTCTGGTTTTGTCCAAGAATTTTACAACTATGGCGAAAGATAGAATATTGGTTTAATGTACATTATAAGACAGCAATCACTCTTTCAGTTAATGAGATAGTGTGGTTAATCGATTCTACTAATAGAAGTTTTCAAGTAAACACCTTGAATGTCATTATTCTTGCGACTAGATATCAAATTGTGAGGGAATGGAAATCTACCACAGCTCCCAGCTTTTCACAAATTTTGAAACTGATTCAAAATCAAATTATATATGAATCATTTCACTTGCAAAATGCTTCAGAAAAAAAAATAAAAACCTTTTTATCGAGATGGCTTCCTATTATTAAATCTTACACATTAATTATACAAAAAAGTATTCTTACTCCATTCCTGTCATCCTATTCTTTCATGGACTTAGTAGCATTGGATCTTTTTCCGCACTCTTGGATAGTAAGCCATAGGGAGGGGTAGGGGGACGGGGGGACGGACGGGTTTGTTTTTTGTTTTTTTGTTTTTGTTTTTTTTTGTGTTTGTTTGTTTCCCCTCTCCCTGGATGAATGTGGGTTATGGTGGAAGGGTGGGGCTTGGGACAAAGATAAAAAATAATTCCAACATCCTGTACAAAATTTGATACTGGGTTTCGTCATTATTGTCTTGTTTGAGCATTGTATGAGAAGAGATACTCTGTTGAATTTTCCGCTCTTTTTTTTAATTTATTTTTCTTGTTACTATTGTTCACCAGACCCTGCGTGGTATATTAAGGTGGAATGTACTGGAATGCTGGTAATGTAAATAAAGGAGTTAAAAAAAAAAATAAAAAAAAAATTCAGTCCCATAAGGATCCACCTTGTTCTTTTTAACCTTTTTTTTTAAACAAGGAACCCCTAAGTGCAGCATCCTTCTATCCCCACTGACATAGACCTATAGATAAAGAAAAAAGAGTAACCAACCCTTGTTTTCTATATGTCAGGGTGCCAGGAATCAGACTGAGACGAGAAGTGCAAAAATAATCACACCTTTATTAATAGCAAAAAATAATAAAAAGTTCACAAGTCAAATAAAAAGCCAGGAATCAAAACCAGAGCTGGTAGTCAGACAAGCCAAGTCAGGAGCCAAAGCGAGTAGTCAGACGAGCCGGAATCAGGAACAAGGAGAACAGCAGAGTCAGGAACAAGCCAGGGATCAGGAACCAGGAAGGCCGTCAGACAGCCAGGTAATACACAGGAGCTCTCACAAACAGGTCTGAGACAACTCAAGGACAAAGCATATTGAACAGAGGCCCTTTAAATAATAAGTGATGGGGGGGCTGAGCCAGCAGCCATCAGGAGCAGTCGTGTTTTGCTGAGCTCCTAGAGTTACTGCATATAAAACCTAATATTGTGACCTTTTTAAAAAACTTTCTAAGTTAAGGAAAAGTGTTGACTATATGGTAGAAACCACCTAACTTTAATCTGAAAGCAGCCAGAAGTTTTTGAAGTTCAGCGCTTGTGAGAGCGTCAGTTAAACAGGAGCTGGGAGGCAGGCTGACACCGGAATACAACAGACACCCCACAACATCGATCCGGAGGGTCGGGGACCCGCTCCGGTATCGCACTACAAATACCATTACCTCGGACCGGGACACAGGCGACTGGAGCAGTTGCGGAGGGGAATGCTGCACTTGCCGCCTGAAGTGAAAGCTGAGGCCTTACGGCGTAGACACACCACGCAGCAGATTCAACCCTGAGAGGGGTAAGAACATTAACCCAGGCCTGAGAGGAGAAAAAAAGAAAGTAAGAGGTGGGGTAGTCTTACCGGAGAAACTGAGGAGCGGTCCCTGATATCTAGGCTGCCTGAAGCCACGTGGGTAGAGTAAGTGCGCAATACAGCGCGGCCATCTTTCCACTATATTATTTTGTGAATTATAGAGGGACATTGTCTGTGGGAAGGTGCGGTCTGAACTCTCACCAAAAGAAAGATAGACATAAGAAGCTGAACCCTGATTAACTTTGTGAGAAAAGAGTTTAACTACTGAGACATTTGATTATTACCAGTTTGCTCTCCCTCCCCTCCATTTCCTGCTGAACAGCGTGTCAGCAGGTCATATCCCAGACTCCCTAACCGTCTCTGTCCAGTGTGGACACATACCCTGGGGAGAGGAGAGCCCACTATATCTTTTACTGCCTCCTTGCTATATGATAGTTCTTTGGTGACTAGCTGTATATGCTCAGATAAAGTCAGGCAACTGATACAAATCATGAAGTGATAACTTGAGGAGGTTTACCTATGCAGCCTGACATGATTGCTTTGTAAAGAGCCCATAAAATCTCTGACTGTTAACACAAATGTAAATGGCTTTATTTGTTTATTATGACCAATACATATGCTAAGGCAGAAGCCTGACAAGATCTCCAAATGGGCAGATAATTAAAGAGGAGTGAGGAACCCAGATGAGCATAAGAAGATAGTGTGTTGGTGGCAGGGGAAGGCCTCACTTAGCTCCTGATCAGGGGTCCTGCAGGACTTGGGTCTTTTAAAAAGATAAATTTGAGATATTGGAACTGCTTTGTTAATTTAATACTCATTAACTAAGATTATTGCAAGAGTTAATCATCTATTACAACACGCATTATGGCAGCCAGAAAAGGGTCTAAGGGAGACAAAGGGGGAAAACCCTTGTCTGTGGACACATTTTTTAAAGCCACGAAAACGCCCAAATCACAAGAACAGATCTTGGCTGAAACTGAAGAGGAAATGGACTCAGAAAATGAGGAGAACTCTGCGGATTTCACCCCTGCAACTAAAGCAGATTTGCAAACCCTGGTGTCTAAACAAGACATATCCTCCAACTTTGAAAAGTTGTGGGGGAAAATGGATAGCTTCCAGACCATGGTTACTAACAGTCTAACAGACATCAAAGCTGAGATTCTGGAACTAGGAGGCCGAGTAGACTCGCTGGAATCAACCACTGAGGAATTGGGTGAAGAAGTTACAATGGTGTCACAGTCCCTGACCTCTCAGAACCAAACCATAATGGAACTCGAGGAAAAGATAGAGGATATGGAGAATAGAAGCAGGCGGTCAAACATCAGACTAAAAGGAATACCCGAAACAGTGGGAGCTGACGATCTGCCTAACTATCTACAACAGCTTTTCCATGCCATTCTGGGGGAGTCGGCGGACTCTGAATATCCCATAGAAAGAGCACACAGAGCTCTTCGAGCTAAGCCTAAGCCGGACCAACCCCCAAGAGATCTCATCATCAAGCTACTGAGGTTTCCTGACAGGGAAAAAATTCTATCAGCTGCAAGACAAAACCCCACGTTCAAATTCCAAGGCAATATAGTCCAGTTCTTCCAGGACCTGTGTATTAAAACACTACAGAGACGCTTTGCACTTAGACCCCTTACCCTCTTGCTAAGAAAAAATAGTATACCCTACAGATGGGGCTTCCCCTTTGCACTGCATGTGTTGCGAAATGGTAAAACATCTACAATCAAAACAGTGGAGGAAATACCAGATCTTTGCAAAATTCTGAACCTAGAACCTCCGGAGCACCTGTCAGAAGAATCCCCACCACACACATCTGGTCTTCCCCAATCCCGTGCAAAATCCCAGAGATCTAAATGGCAGAAAGTAGCCAAGAAGAAGGCTAAAACCTGAAGTCATTAGAATGTAGAAACCTGTCTTAAATAGATAACGCTGGATTAGACTCACTTCAAGTTGTTCCCTGTCCCTCTCGGATAGGCTGAAACCTGAGAGGTTGACGGGGGACAAGATCTGGGGACCTACCATGAGTTCCCTCACTCCTTAGGAGTAAAGTAATGTTAGCAATTTGTGTTAGGATAGCATTTAAGGTATACCTAACTCCTGGTTGGCTATATGTTCAATCGAAATGTTTGTTTTTATAAGTTACTTTCTTCATGTTATGTTTTATTTTTTTCTCAAATAGATGCACTAATCACTGTACAATGGTTATAGTCTCATCTACTAAAGCTGTCTTACAAAGGGATTGGAACCCTGAAGGGTCGAGGAGGTTCTCTGAGCAGAGGTGGGAGTATCTCATATATACAGGTACAAGAGTTCCCTGGGGCGGCATGACTCACTCACTTGACCTCCATACACATAGCGCTAGGATAAACACGCACTTACAGATAATTCGCTGTTATGTCGTTACCTAAAATAGTTTTACTCTCGCATAACGCGAGAGGTTTAAACACTGATATAAAAAGGCGAACAGCGATGTCAAACTATAGAAAGTTGAGGGCCACCATTATCTATCTTCAGGAAACCCATTTTTTGAAAACCACTATCCCCAAATATTGGGCAAGAGATTACCCAATGCAGTTCCATTCTGCATTAGATGCAAAGAAGAGAGGAGTCTCTATCCTAATTCATTCCTCGATTCCATTCAAACATAAGGAAACAATATCAGATAAGGAGGGCAGATACCTGTTGGTTTTGGGGCAGCTGGGGGGGGAGGAGGTGCTTTTGTGCAATGTATATGCCCCTAATGAACAGCAAGATAAATTCTTTAGCACAATCTCTAATTTGTTGACGGGTTGGTCTAGAAGGAGAATTATATTGGCAGGAGACTTTAACATTGACTTGCAAGCACTGACTAAACAGACTCTTACTTTACATTCCAAAAAAAAACAGAGACTAGGCGTAACAGCAAAAAATATCTTAGATTCACTAAACCAGCACACGCTACAGGACACTTGGAGATTGCTGAATAGGGAAAGGGAAGAAACCACTTATTACTCAGCAGCCCATAGCAGCTACTCAAAAATTGACTATGTTTTTACAAGCCAAATTATACAGCCAGCACTACAATCCGTAGATATCCTGCCCTGTGTATGGTCAGACCACTCGATGACTATACTTTGTTTGGGTGACTTAAATGACCCGAGAAGGATTAAAACGTGGACCTATGACCCAACCTGTATTAAAATCTCGCCTATAAAAGACAAAGTATTACAGAATTTAAAAGAGTATTGGCAGATTAATATAGTAGTAATTTCAAAAACGAGAAGAGGCACCGGGTAATTTCACAAACAAAAACGTCCTTTATTAAAGTGTTAAAACAGGAGACACTTCGGAAAAAGCCTTAAACCTCAGGGGCAAAGGTGGAGTGGAGGTACCCCACGTACCCTGGTGCTGACATGTTTCGGCAAATGCCGTAATCGTAGCTGAGGGTGTAAGCTTGTTTGCTTATTTAAAGACACAAATCACATGTGATAGGTTAAAAACTAATGTGCTACGTGGGTGACACCCACCTCCACCTGTATTTTATACATATGCCCTAATCTAGGATGTAATACCATACTATTCACTTTGTGCACAATTTTATCTGTCACATATGTTAACCAAACTAATACTATATTAGTAATATCATTCACTAAACATTCCTTATCATGTATATGAATGTGAAAATGCAAAGATTGAAAAACTGTTTAGTAATTAATTATGAATGATGAAATTAAAAATAAAAATAAAAATAAAAATTAATACATATATGGACCTGTAAACTGACACAATACTGGAGGCACCAGAGAGTTATTTTTATCAGCTTACACAAATTGGCATTTTTGCATATAACTATATTTTACTTTAGTGTGCTTACATTAGGATATATTTAATCACTTTCTTAGCCATGTGTGTAGTTACCTAGGGGGAAGTTTATCCATAAATATATATATACATATACTTGTAAGCATGTATCAGCATTATAGTGTTTTGTCTCGAATACACAGGCTAACACCAGAAATTAATTAAATCATATTCAGAATTTAGCCCATTGGGCACTCTGGTGTGCAACCTGTGTATCCAAAACACCTCCCTTTTGAGGAGCAAATTCTCCCTATCACCTCCCCTATTGTGTGTGTTTACCACTTCAATAATTGTCCATGACAATGTCCCTGGATCCTTATTGTGTTTTATCTTGAAGTGGTTCACTAGGGGGGTAGTGAGTTTGCCTTGCTTAATGTCATTTATATGTTCCCTTATCCTGGTTCTGACTTGTCGAGACGTTTGACCTGTGTATTGAATGTCACATGTGTCGCAGCTGAGGAGATAGACTGCATACGTGGACCTACAATTGAAGAGCGCCCTATGTGCAAATGTCTCTCCTGAATAGGCACTCCTAAATATATTTCCTAATTCTGCATGTCCACAAGCTATGCAGCTGCTAAAATTACACTTGTAAACTCCTTTATACCTTAACCAAGAGGATGTATTTATTTCGTCTTGTTTTAATTGTGTGGGGGCTACATAATTGCCTATGGTTTTGCCTCTTCTAAAGGCAAACCTCACCCTTTGTGTGGCAATATGTGCAAGTTCGTCATCAGCCTTCATCACTGTCATATGCTTGCGTATAATATTGCACACCTGGTAATATTGCCTACTGAACTGAGTAACAAAAGTTAACTGTTCAGATTTAGTGTCACATAAGGATTGTTTCTCGCTAAGTAGGGTGGTCCTTTTTATGGCCCTTACTTCCTCACGTACCCTACATATATCCTGTTTGGGGTACCCTCTCTCTTGAAACTTGGTAACTAGTTCAGTTTCATGCTTGAGGTGTTCACTATCTCGGGTACAATTCCTCTTAACCCTGGTGAACTGACCCTTCAAGACTGACTTGAATACCTGTTTCGGGTGGCTGCTATGGGCATGTAAGAGAGTGTTTCTAGTTATTGGTTTTCTATAAAGCTCAACCTTAACATGTTCTGATTTTACACCATGAAGGGTAACATCCAAGAAATTGATGCTAGTAGATCCATACTCATGGGTGAACTGTAGGCCAGCCTTGTTAATATTCAAATATTCTGCAAATATCTCAGCTTCCTCCACACTTCCATCCCAGACAAAGAGCAAATCGTCTATATATCGACGATAATAAACAATTTTACCTCTTTGTCTGTTTCTATCCCCATAGATGTGGCACAGCTCCCACCAACCCATATATAGGTTGGCGTAAGAGGGAGCAAATTTTGCTCCCATGGCTGTGCCACATCTCTGGAGATAAAATACGTGTTCAAACACAAAAAAGTTGTGTGTGAGGAGGAATTCGGTGACCCTGACAACAAACCTAATGAAATCATCACTGTATTCTGTAGATCTTCTTAGAAAGAAGGCTATGGCTTCCAAACCTGAGCTATGTGGAATTGATGAATATAGTGACTTAACATCCACTGAAAGCCAGCCATAGCCCTCCCTCCAAGAAATCTTTTCTATCTCTATAAGAAGTTGTTTGGTATCCCTCAGGTGACTGAGGAGTTCCCCCACTAGGGGTTGTAGAAGGGAATCTAACCATCTGGATAGTGGTTCCAACATAGAACCAATCCCGCTGATGATAGGCCTACCCTCAACATTCTCCAAGGACTTATGCACCTTAGGGAGAAGGTTGAAGGTAGGAATTCTAGGGTTACTGTTGTATAGATAATCACTAGTGCCTTCATAAAAAAAAACCCCTTCCATCCCATCATCAATCAGGTGTGAAAGTTCCTTTAGGAACCTAGTTGTGGGGTCAAAATCCAATATGGTATATTGTTTAGGATCATTGAGTTGCCATAGGGCTTCTTTGATAAAGAATACCCTATCCATTAAAACAACGGATCCCCCCTTGTCAGCCGCCCTCACCACCAAATTCTTATTTTCACTTAAATCTTTAAGTGCTTTTCTTTCCTTAGCACTAAGATTACCTTTAGTTCCATAGCCAGAGGTGTATGACAATTTATTTAAATCTTCCTCCACCCTTCGCTGGAATTTTTCCAGGATGGGTCCCCTCAACTGAATGGGGTAAAATTTGGATGCACCTCTGAATTTGGGACCAATGGTATTGGTGTGGGCAGAGTTCATATCACCACAATAGTTCTCTCTATGTAGTGACTCTAGGTCCACCACATCACAACATTCATCAAAAGTTAGAGATAAATTTTTTTGCTCTTTAGCTGAATCACCTGTATAGATATCCTCAGCCTGGTCATTTTTGAAATGCTTCTTTAATGTTAATGTTCTGATGAGTTTGTTTACATCAACTAGTGTGGTGAATAGATCAAAGTTATCAGTAGGAACAAAATTAAGTCCCAAACCTAGGACTTTTTCCTCAACCTTGCTCAATGTATGGCTAGAAAGGTTAATCACTGGTGTCAGTTGTATTTCTTGCCCTGATATCTCCTCCTGGACGAGGACCTTGTTTTTACACTAGGGATAGTGAACACCTCAAGCATGAAACTGAACTAGTTACCAAGTTTCAAGAGAGAGGGTACCCCAAACAGGATATATGTAGGGTACGTGAGGAAGTAAGGGCCATAAAAAGGACCACCCTACTTAGCGAGAAACAATCCTTATGTCACACTAAATCTGAACAGTTAACTTTTGTTACTCAGTTCAGTAGGCAATATTACCAGGTGTGCAATATTATACGCAAGCATATGACAGTGCTGAAGGCTGATGACGAACTTGCACATATTGCCACACAAAGGGTGAGGTTTGCCTTTAGAAGAGGCAAAACCATAGGCAATTATGTAGCCCCCACACAATTAAAACAAGACGAAATAAATACATCCTCTTGGTTAAGGTATAAAGGAGTTTACAAGTGTAATTTTAGCAGCTGCATAGCTTGTGGACATGCAAAATTAGGAAATATATTTAGGAGTGCCTATTCAGGAGAGACATTTGCACATAGGGCGCTCTTCAATTGTAGGTCCACGTATGCAGTCTATCTCCTCAGCTGCGACACATGTGACATTCAATACACAGGTCAAACGTCTCGACAAGTCAGAACCAGGATAAGGGAACATATAAATGACATTAAGCAAGGCAAACTCACTACCCCCCTAGTGAACCACTTCAAGATAAAACACAATAAGGATCCAGGGACATTGTCATGGACAATTATTGAAGTGGTAAACACACACAATAGGGGAGGTGATAGGGAGAATTTGCTCCTCAAAAGGGAGGTGTTTTGGATACACAGGTTGCACACCAGAGTGCCCAATGGGCTAAATTCTGAATATGATTTAATTAATTTCTGGTGTTAGCCTGTGTATTCGAGACAAAACACTATAATGCTGATACATGCTTACAAGTATATGTATATATATATTTATGGATAAACTTCCCCCTAGGTAACTACACACATGGCTAAGAAAGTGATTAAATATATCCTAATGTAAGCACACTAAAGTAAAATATAGTTATATGCAAAAATGCCAATTTGTGTAAGCTGATAAAAATAACTCTCTGGTGCCTCCAGTATTGTGTCAGTTTACAGGTCCATATATGTATTAATTTTTATTTTTATTTTTATTTTTAATTTCATCATTCATAATTAATTACTAAACAGTTTTTCAATCTTTGCATTTTCACATTCATATACATGATAAGGAATGTTTAGTGAATGATATTACTAATATAGTATTAGTTTGGTTAACATATGTGACAGATAAAATTGTGCACAAAGTGAATAGTATGGTATTACATCCTAGATTAGGGCATATGTATAAAATACAGGTGGAGGTGGGTGTCACCCACGTAGCACATTAGTTTTTAACCTATCACATGTGATTTGTGTCTTTAAATAAGCAAACAAGCTTACACCCTCAGCTACGATTACGGCATTTGCCGAAACATGTCAGCACCAGGGTACGTGGGGTACCTCCACTCCACCTTTGCCCCTGAGGTTTAAGGCTTTTTCCGAAGTGTCTCCTGTTTTAACACTTTAATAAAGGACGTTTTTGTTTGTGAAATTACCCAGTGCCTCTTCTCGTTTTTGAAATTACTGCCTGATTGGATATGCTCAAAGGCACGGGTACTCAAACTTCCTGAGCAGCAGTGAATCACCCCTGTAAGGCACGGTACTTCGCTGGAACAACGGTTTCCCTTGGTCGTGGACTCTCCTCACCTGCAGGATCCTTCCGCTCCCAGCTGTGACGTCACAGAGTTCCGGATTGACCGCACACACGCTGAGACGCTGTAGGGACCCACGCCGCGGCTCGACCTCCTGGCTATCGCTGTGGATGCACAGAATTCAGAGGGGATCTGGAGCCAGGAAGTTTCAAGGTGGGTCCCCAGAGTCAGCGCCACATCAGAAAACCATTTGCAGGTCGTATGTATGCACACGGAACTTTCTGGGGGCTTCTGTGATGTGATGAGATTTGAAGCAGGTGTTATACACTAGGGGTGCATTCACAAATAAGCAACTACAACAATACGCTCACAGGTGCTGCAAACCCTCTCTAATATGCAGATTAATATAGACTCGACGGTAAACCCTATTATACCCTGGGCGGCGCACAAGGCAGTAATCAGGGGGATGCTAATTAAGGAGAAAGCAGTATATAGAAAACAAAAAGAGACTATAATTAGAAGATTAAATGCTGAGATTGCTCACCTCGAACAAACTCATAAAGCGACTAACTCAAAAATAGCCTTACATAAACTTACCAATAAAAAGCAAGAATTATACAATATTTTTAATGACCAATCTATTAGGGCAGCACAGAAACTGAAAACTAACTACTTTATTTTTGCTAATAAGCCCAATAGATATCTTGCTAAAAAAATCAGGGATAACTACCAAACTCTCTCCATACCAAGTATCCAGACCATGTCTGGCAGATTAACCTCCCATCCCCAAGAAATTGTTAATGCCTTTGCCCAGTTTTATAGAGATTTATATGATGGCACAAAGGTGCAACAGACGTTAGAAACAAGAGAACTGTTTAGGTCTTTCCTACTAAAAGCAAATTTACAACCACTCACTGATGAAGATAACACAATTCTAAATTCCAAAATTACAAAGGCAGAGGTGATTAACGCCATTAAGGACCTTAAGCCTGGTAAGGCTCCAGGGCCTGATGCATTCTCTGGAGAATATTATAAAGCGTTCAAAGACATCTTAATCCCCAACTTATTGGTGTTTGCGAATCACATAATGGAAGGAGGAGAGATACCCCCAGAATTGCTACAAGCTAAGATAGTGGTCATCCCAAAAAAAGGGAAGGACCCTACTCTTTGTTCTAGCTACCGTCCAATCTCCCTAATCAACCAAGATCTTAAAGTAGTAACAAAAATTTTGGCCAACAGATTGAAACATATTTTACCCAGAATAATACACCCCGACCAGGTAGGATTTATTAAGGATAGGGAAGCCCCAGACAATATTCGTAGAATGGTATCTGTTATAGACTTTCTGTGGGATCACAAAGTGCCTTCTCTGATCCTTTCGTTGGATGCGGAGAAGGCATTTGATAGGGTCGACTGGAGGTATATGATAACACTGCTGACAGAACTAGGCTTCAAGGATAGATTTCTACAAGCTATTAAAGGGTTATACTCATCACCTACAGCACACGTCAGGGCAATTGGACACCAATCAGATAATATACCCATCCTAAATGGAACAAGACAGGGATGCCCACTTTCACCCTTATTATTCGCAATCTGTATTGAACCATTGGCGGCCTATATACGCAACTGCCCAGATATAACTGGTCTGGAGGTAGGTACTTTTAATCACAAAATTACTCTATTTGCGGACGATGTGCTGCTCACTATCTCCAGGCCATTGGTATCGCTCCCTCATGTTTACCAAGCAATACATTCATTTTCTCAGATATCAAGCTACAAAATTAATGCAGAGAAGTGTGAGGCACTCCCGTTATCATTACCAAAACACACTATAAAACTAATTGAGGCCAATTTTGACTTCAGATGGGTACCAAACAGGCTTAACTACTTAGGTATAAAATTGACAACACACTCGTCTAGGTTATATGAGGCAAACTATAGTCCGATGCTTAAAACCATAAGATCAGATTTGAGAAAATGGGGTAAGCTAGGTTTCTCGTGGTATGGTAGACTATCCGCGGTCAAGATGACGATTCTACCCAGAATTCTTTATTTGTTCAG